>NC_041384.1:257199822-257209328 GCF_002162155.2 Triticum dicoccoides
CGCCGCCCCCGCGCCCCGGCCGGCCCCAGCTCCGGCCCGGCCACCGGCGACCTCGCCGAATCCGGCGTCCCCAACCCCGACCGCCGCCGTCCTCGACTTCCCCGGCGAGCCGCGCTGCCGTCCTCGAGTTCTGTGCCGTGAACAGTAAACCCTAGATCCAGATCTGGGGTATTTTTTTTTCACCAAGTCCCGAATATTTTTAGTTCATATGCCCATGTTCGCAGCCCCGTAACTTTGCATCCATTGCTCCGATTTGGCCATATAGCATATCAATATGTTCATCTCAGAGAGTACATCATTTCATTCCATTGCATCATTTTCATTTAAGCTCACCTTGATGCCCGAAATTCTGTTAGAAGAGGGCTACTTGAGTTAATTGTCAGATCAGTTACTCCGTTTAGCACTTTTGTCATTTTTGCCATGATTAATGTGTGCATGATATGCCCGTGAGTTCTTCATATGTTTTGTTAAGGGTTTTGTTATCTATCCAGAGGTGCAACCCATGTATTTTTAGGATGTGTGTGGTGACTTGTGCAAGCTTGCAAAGTGGTGCACTTGCTAATTCTGTTTTCAGGGACTTAGTAATTTCACCAAGTCCTGGGATTGTTTAGTTCATGATGCCATATGTTCTTGTTGTTTCCTAGTGATCCGTGCCTCTTTTGAGGATGATCAGTAAGGGAGTTTTGTTAATATTGTAGTGCTGTACCCATCCATTTCTTTGTTTGAAATTATGGAGCACCCTATCTTGAGTCAATCGAGCTCTACTTTTGCTTCGTTGTGAATCAGGGCAGATCGTCAACTTGTTTGCGATTTTGCCGATGTTATTGTAGTTGATCCGTGCATGCTATGCCACTGTTCTTGCCATTTATAGCTTGTATTTTGTGCCTTCTTTATGGGTGTATGCTTGTCTTGCCATGACTTGCACCGTAGTGAGTGCATCGAGCTCGTAAACATGCCTTCGTGAGTTATGTTTCAGCATGTCCCAGTTTTCACTAAGTCTGAAAACTGATTATGTTTTTGCTATGTTCGTGTGCTTGTTAGTATATTTTGTGATCCCTTTTGGCTCAAGGTCACTAAGGGACTTTTGTTAAGCTTGTTGAGTAGCTCCGTGCCATGTCTTTCTTTGTCATGTTCAGGTCCTGTAGCATGTTGTTTTGTTGCTCCGAAGAGGGCTATATGATCTGAAATTCCAGACAAGTGTTAATTTCACTAAGTCTCAGATCTGTTTCACCATTTGCGTTTTTGCCATACTTGTTTGAACCTCCTAATGGATGAATTGGCCGTAGCTCAGTGCTAGACTTTTGTTAAGCATCTAGTGTGCATCCCTTCCATGTACTTTGTTGTCATGTTTGGGTGCTGTAGCATGTTCATTTCATTGCATTTAGATGCCTACTTGCTGTAAATCGCAGACCGGTGTCATTTTTGAATCGCTTGCCATTTCCAAACCGTAACTCCGATTCCGGCGTTCTTTATATCGTTTTCAAGCGATTTCATCTCATCTTTCCAGTGGCACCCTTGGAATTCCAAGTTGAGGCCAGGTTCATGCATTTCCTGTCATATCTTGCATTTTGCATCCCGCATCGCATGCCGCATAGCATATCATCATTTCATCATATTGCTTGTTCTTGCACGTGGTTGATTGTATCCTTGTTGCTTGTTTGTCTTGTTTGGGTAGAGCCGGGAGATGAGTTCGCTAACGAGGAGCCCGTTGAGTTTGCTTTCGAGGATCCAGTCAACTCTGACAACTGTGCAGGCAAGATGATCATACCCTCGAAATCACTACTATCTTTGCTATGCTAGTTTGCTCGCTCTTTTGCTATGCCATTGCTACAATGCCTACCAATTGCTTGAAAGCCTCCCAAATTGCCATGTCAAACCTCTAACCCACCATTGTCCTAGCAAACCGTTGATTGGCTATGTTACCGCTTTGCTCAGCCCCTCTTCTAGCGTTGCTAGTTGCAGGTGAAGATTGGAGGCCGTTCCTTGTTGGAACATCTTTTATTTACTTGTTGGGATATCATTATATTGCCATGTTATCTTAATGCATCTATATACTTGGTAAAGGGTGGAAGGCTCGGCCTCTCGCCTAGTGTTTTGTTCCACTCTTGCCGCCCTAGTTTCCGTCATATCGGTGTTATGTTCCCGGATTTTGCGTTCCTTACGCGGTTGGGTTATAATGGGAACCCCTTGGTATTTCGCCTTGATTAAAGCTTTTCCAGCAATGCCCAACCTTGGTTTTACCTTTTGCCACCTAGCCTTTTCTTTCCCTTGGGTTCTGCAGACTCAAGGGTCATCATATTTTAACCCCCTCGGGGCAGTGCTCCTCTAAGTGTTGGTCCAAACTAGAGCCCCTTGCAGCGCCACCTCGGGGAAACTCGAGGGCTGGTTTTAGTTGTACGGATTGCTTATCTGAGTGTGCCCTGAGAAAGAGATATGTGCAGCTCCTATCAGGATTTGTCGGTACATTCGGGCGGTGTTGCTGGTCTTGTTTTAACCTGTCGAAGTGTCTTGAATTACCGAGATACCGAGTCTGATCGGAACATCTTGGGAGGAGGTCTATTCCTTTGTTGATCGTGAGAGCTTGTCATGGGCTAAGTTGGGACTCCCCTGCAGGGATTGAACTTTCGAAAGCCGTGCCCGCAGTTATGGGAAGATGGGAATTTGTTAATATCCGGTTGTAGACAACTTGAACCTTGATTTAATTAAAATGAATCAACTGGGTGTGTTACCGTGATGGCCTCTTCTCGGCGGAGCCCGGGAAGTGGACACGGTGTTGGAGTAATGTTTGCGCAGGTTGTTCTCTAGCTTCTCGCTCGTGCTTTGCCTCCTCTTCTCGCTCTCTTTTGCGAATAAGTTAGCCACCACACTAGCTAGTCGCTTGCTGCAGCTCCACTCATATTTTACCTTGCCTTACCTATAAGCTCAAATAGTCTTGATCGCGAGGGTGCGAGATTGCTGAGTCCCTGTGGCTCACAGATTACTATTACACCAGATGCAGGGCCTGATGATTCGGCTCCGGGAGACGCGTACGAGCTCAAGTGGGAGTTCACGAAGACTCTCAACGATACTACGTTTCCTTTCCCGATGATCAGTAGTGGTGCCCAGTTGGGGGTGAACGGGACCGTTGTCGCATGTTGGGTTCTCTTTTATTTTGGTGCCGTAGTCGGGCCTTGAGTGTATGGATGATGTAATGTTATTTATGTACTTGATTGACGTGGCGAGTGTAAGCCAACTATGTTATCTCCCCTTTTACTATTATTACATGGGATGTTGTGAAGATTGCCTAACTTGCGACATATGCCTCCAATGCGATTATGTCTCTAAGTTGTGCCTCGACAAGTGGGAGCTATAGTCGCATCGAGGGTGTTACAAGTTGGTAATTAGAGCCTTCCCCGACCTTAGGAGCCCCATTGCTTGATCGTTATTAGCGGACGAGTTGTGTCTAGAAAAATGTTTTGAGTCATTTAGGAATTATATATCGAAGAGTTTAGGAATTCTTTTTACTTCCCAGTCTCCTCATCGCTCTGGTAAGGCATCCTGACGTAGAGTTTTGACTCTTCTCTTCTCAAATTTCACTAAATTTTTTTAGGATCACGCGGGTATCTTGGAATCGTTCCGATGGTTTTATGATGAGAACATTGACTTGGTGCCTCATGTCAGGGGTTTAGTGGAAGTGTCCCGGGGAGTTGAGCTCTGAGGTGTTGTCATCATAATTTTATCGTTACAGTTCTGGAATACCTGAGTCTAGTACGCCGACATCGAAAATCTCTTTTATGCAGTTCGTTGGTGAGATAACCTCGACGCCACCCAGTACTGGGGCGGGAGTTCGGGAGTATCGCCATAACTTGTATAACGAATGCTTTTCGAAGGTTGAGGTAGATGGTTTCCGAAGGTTTCTTGGTTATGTGTTGAAGGATGGATCAGCTGGATGTAGGAATTGCTAGTTTGGGTGAGCTATTATGCTTCCCCTGTATCCCCAACACCTGATTGCATAACCGGAAAGGTTTGGGAGTTTCATAGGTGGGAATTCTAGTAGCTCTAGTTCTTCTTCCACGGATATTGGTTTGAGATTGGGATTTCTTACCGATTATTCGTTCTTGATCCGTACCTTGTTGATTTATTTCTCTACCTTAATTCTACATGGCTTATCAATTTATGGATATGTGACCATTTCAAGAGGAATGCATTTGTTCATTTTGTTCGGATGTGAAGACTATATGTTGCAATTTTCATTCCGTTGGATTCAGCTTCAATATGTTAGCTATCATGTGCTAATGGTAGTCAACCTCTTCAGGATGGCTCCTCCAACGCGCACGACTCCGAATCCTGATCCGCCACCACCTCCACCTCCTCCAGAGGCATGGCAAGCTGTGATGGCTGCAACCAATGCAAACACACAGCTGATCATGCAAATTCTTCAAGAGCGCAATCAAGGCAGTCAAGGGAATCAAGGCAGCAATCAGAATCACTTTGCTACACTCAACCAGTTCCTTGCTAATGGGCCAAAGTCTTTCAGCAATTGTGTTGAGGCAACCGATGCTGACGATTGGCTTGTGGATCTGTGTAAGCATTTCGAGTGCAGTAGTGTCAGGCCTGAGGACTTTGTCAAGTTCGCTTCCTTCCAACTCAAAGATCAAGCTGCAGAATGGTTCCAGCAGTACAAGGACTCCAGAGGTGGACGTGTTATCACTTGGGATGATTTCCGTCGAGATTTCTGAGCCCATCATATTCCGCAGAGCGTGGTTGAAAGCAAGCATGAGGAATTCCGCAATTGAAGCAAGGCTCTTTGTCTGTCTATGACTACAACAAGTTGTTCCAGAAGCTCGCCCGCTTTGCCAAGTAAGACGTGCCCGATGAGAAGAGCATGATATACCAGTTCAGGGGTGGTCTCAGAGAAGATATTCAGCTCGCTCTTGTTCTCTTTGAGCCCTTGAGGTATGATGAGTTCTACAACATGGCACTGAAGCAAGAGGCTGCTCAGTTGAGGTGTGATGCTTCCAAGAAGCGAGTCAGAGATGTTACTCCTTCTTCCTCTACTCAAGTGGCCAAGCAGCAGAAGTTTTGGCTTCCTCCTCCTCCGTTCCGTCAGCTGTATCAGCAGAAGAGCAAAGGTGGGAGTGGTTCTTCCCACCCACCCAACTCTGGCTTTCAGAACAAGACTTTGTCTCAAGCTCCAAGATCGAGTGCTCCGTATCACCGTCCGCTTTCAGAGGTCACGTGCAACAAGTGCCAACAGAAGGGTTACTATGCTAACAAGTGTCTCAACCAGAGGCGTCTTCCTCCTCCTCTTCCTGTCAGATCGACAAGTACAGCTGTGGTCAAGCATAACCCCAAGCATGCCAAGGTCAATTTGATGAATGCAGCTCAGGCAGAGGACTCGTCAGATGTGATCATGGGTAACCTTCCTGTTAATGATATTCCCGCAAAAGTTCTTTTTGACATGGGTGCATCGCATTGTTTCATCTCGAGACCTTTTGCATCTAAGCATGATTTTGTTACTCAAGTGTTGCCGAAGCCGTTGGCTATCGTCTCTCCGGCCCGTCAAATGACATCTTGAGTATGCGTTCCGGATGTTTCTATCACATTGGGCGATTACAAGTTTCTCTCTTCTCCGGTGGTTCTTGGTAACTCAGATATTGATCTTATTCTCGGAATGGATTGGCTTTCTAAGCACAAGGCTCAGCTTGATTGTGCAGCCAGGCAGATTCAATTGACTCATTCGTCTGAGGATGTAATTGTCTTTGCCGCTCGTGATGGTACTATCCGTCTGTTTTCTCTCAATGAGAAGGGTGAATTGGATGCCATCTCTCAAATTCCCGTCGTTTGCGAATACCAAGACGTCTTTCCAGAAGAGCTCCCAGGAATGCCTCCGCACCAGCCAGTTGAATTCGTTATTGATCTTGAGCCTGGTACGGAACCTGTGTGCAAACGTCCTTACAAGCTCGGACCTGAAGAGTTGAAGGAGCTGAAGAAGCAACTCGATATACAAGAGAAAATGGGTCTCATCCGGCCTAGTTCTTCTCCGTGGGGTTGTGGTGTTCTTTTTGTGAAGAAGAAGGATGGAATGGACCGACTTTGTGTTGATTACCGTCCAGTGAACAAGAAGACCATCAAGAACAAATACCCACTTCCCAACATCAATCAGCTGTTCGAACAACTCAAAAGTGCCCAAGTATTCTCCAAGCTTGATCTCCGTATGGGTTATCACCAGATTCGCATTCGTGAAGAAGATATTCCCAAGACAGCATTCAGAACAAGCTTTGGTTCATATGAATACACTGTCATGTCTTTTGGCCTCGCCAACGCTCCTCCGACGTTCTCTCGCATGATGAACTTCATCTTCAATGCCTACACCAATGACTTCATTTTGGTCTATCTCGACGACATTCTGGTTTTCTCGAAGAACAAGGAAGATCATGCCAAGCACTTGCGTTTGGTTCTCGATAAGCTCAGAGAACATCAGTTCTATGCCAAGTTCTCCAAGTGTGAATTTTGGCTTGATGAGGTTCTTTATCTTGGTCATATCATCTCTGCCAAGGGCATTGCCGTGAATCCTGAGAAGGTGTCTGCAATTGTGAATTGGGAACCTCCTCAGAACGTGAAGCAACTCCGTAGTTTTCTCGGTCTCGCAAGCTATTGCCGAAGATTCATTGAAAACTTTTCCAAGATCGCGAAGCCTCTCTCAAATCTTCTCCGGAAGTACGTCAAGTACATTTGGTCTCCGGAGTGTGATATTGCTTTCAACACTTTGAAAGAGAAATTGATCACTGCTCCAGTTCTGACTCCACCTGATGAATCGAAGCCGTACGAGGTCTTTTGTGATGCCTCTCTCCAAGGTCTTGGCGCAGTATTGATGCAAGAGAAGAAAGTTGTTGCTTATACATCTCGCCAGTTGAAGCCTAATGAGAAGAACTACACCACTCATGATCTCGAGTTGGCGGCAGTTGTGCATGCTCTTTTGACTTGGAGACATCTTCTATTGGGAAGAAAAGTGAACATTTTCACTGATCACAAGAGTCTCAAGTACATCTTCACTCAGTCTAATCTCAACCTCAGGCAAACTCGATGGGTCGAAATGATTCAAGAGTATAATCCGAGTATTGAGTATACTCCAAGCAAGGCCAATGTGATTGCTGACGCATTGAGCAGAAAGGCTTACTACAACAGTCTGATTCTCAAGCTTTATCAACCCGAGCTTTGTGAAGCTTTCCGCAAACTAAACCTGCAAGTTGTTCCTCAAGGTTTCCTCGCCAACCTTCAAGTTTCTCCTACCTTAGAAGACCAGATTCGCCAAGCCCAGCTTCTTGATGCTATGGTGAAAAAGGTGAAGATTGGGATTGCCAAGAGTCAGCCCAAGTACAAGTGCTACCGCCTTGATGACAAGGACACTCTTTTCTTCGAGGATCGTATTGTTGTGCCCAAAGGTGACCTCCATAAAGTGATCATGAACGAGGCTCACAATTCTCTCCTCTCCATCCACCCCGGGAGCACGAAGATGTATCAGGACCTTAAGCAAGCTTATTGGTGGACTCAGATGAAGCGCGAGATCGCTCAATTCGTGAATGAATGTGATGTCTGCAGAAGAGTGAAGGCAGAACACCAAAGGCCAGCAGGTCTCCTCCAACCTCTTGCCATTCCAGAATGGAAGTTTGACCACATTGAAATGGACTTCGTGACTGGGTTTCCAAAGTCCAAGCGTGGCAATGATGCTATATTCGTTGTCATCGACAAACTCACCAAAGTGGCTCATTTTCTGCCTATCAAAGAGTCGATCACTGCAGCTCAATTGGCGGAACTCTATGCCTCTCGTATTGTCTCTCTGCACGGTATTCCTCAAGTGATCTCTTCAGACCGTGGCAGCATCTTTACCTCAAAGTTTTGGGATTCTTTTCAGAAGGCCATGGGCACCAACAACCGCTTCAGCACAACTTTCCATCCTCAAACAAGCGGTCAAGTCGAGCGTGTCAACCAGATTCTTGAAGATATGCTCAGGGCTTGTGTGATCTCCTTCGGCATGAAGTGGGAGGATTGTCTTCCTTATGCTGAATTCTCCTACAACAACAGTTTTCAAGCAAGTTCGGGCAAGGCCCCTTTTGAAATTCTGTATGGCAGGAAGTGCCGTACCCCTCTCAACTGGTCTGAAACCGGTGAGCGTCAGCTTTTGGGTAATGACTTAATCACAGAGGCAGAAGAAATGTGCAAAGTCATTCGTGATAACCTCAAAGCAGCCCAATCCCGCCAGAAGAGCTACTATGATAGTAAGCACCATGATTTGGCTTTCGAGATCGGAGATCATGTTTACCTCCGCGTATCTCCTATGAAAGGTACTCGTCGCTTCGGTATCAAAGGGAAGCTTGCCCCTAGATACGTGGGACCTTTCAAGATTGTCAGCAAGAGAGGCGACCTCGCCTATCAACTCGAGCTTCCTTCAAATTTTTCAAATGTTCATGACGTGTTTCATGTCTCTCAGCTTCGAAACTGCTTCAAGACTCCTAACCGCACCATCAACTTCGAGGACATTGAGCTCCAAGAAGATCTCTCTTATCTTGAGCACCCAGTTGCTATTCTTGAAGAGACTGAACGCAAGACTCGCAACAAGTCAATCAAATTTCTCAAAGTCAAGTGTTCACACCATTCCGACCGTGAAGCTACCTGGGAATGCGAGGATCACCTCCGTTCTAAGTACCTGGCGTTCTTTCAGTCCTAGATCTCGGGACGAGATCCTTTCGTAGTGGTGGAGTGTTGTAACACCCCGGATGTAACTTTCCCAATTTGTACTCCAACTCTTGCCGTTTCCGGCGTTAAGTTATTTTATTCTCTCGGGTTCGGGTCTTTGTCTCCATGTGTTGTTGTCGTTGTCATGCATCTCGTATCATGTCATCATGTGCATTGCATTTGCATACGTGTTCATCTCATGCATTCGAGCATTTTCCCCGTTGTCCGTTTTGCATTCTGGCGCTTCGTTCTCCTCCAGTGGTCATTTCTAGCTTTCTTTCGTGTGTGGGGATTAAACATTTCTAGATTGGACCGAGACTTGCCAAGCGGCCTTGGTTTACTACCGGTAGACCGCCTGTCAAGTTTCGTACCATTTGGACTTCGCTTGATACTCCAACGGTTAACCAAGGGACCGAAAAGGCCTCGTGTGTGTTGCAGCCCAACACCCCTCCATTTTGGCCCAAAACCCATCAAACTCTACTCCATGTCCTAGAGCGTTCGATCACGATCGCGTGGCTGAAAACCGCACCTCATTTGGACTCTCCTAGCTCCCTCTATGCCTATATAAACACCCCCCATTCCAAATTCCGGATCCCCCTCGTCCCTCACCCTAAAATCCCAGATCCGCCGCCGCCGGACACGTCCGGACGGTGCCGGACACGTCCGCTGCTTCCCGCCGCCGCCACGTGGCGCTCCACCATTGGCTCGCGCCGCCGCCCCACATCCCCGCCGCCGGAGCCAGCAGAGGCCCAAGGCCGGCCCTCCCGCGTCGCCTCCCGGGCCGCGCCCCG
>NC_041384.1:257209820-257225622 GCF_002162155.2 Triticum dicoccoides
CCCAGCTCCGGCCCGGCCACCGGCGACCTCGCCGGATCCGGCGTCCCCAACCCCGGCTGCCGCCGTCCTTGACTTCCCTGGCGAGCCGCGCCGCCGTCCTCGGGTTCTGTGCCATGAAGAGTAAACCCTAGATCCAGATCTGGGGTAGTTTTTTTTCCACTAAGTCCCGGATATTTTTAGTTCATATGCCCATGTTTGCGGCCCCGTAACTTTGCATCCGTAGCTCCGATTTGGCCATATAGTATATCAAATTGTTCATCTCAGAGGGTATATCATTTCATTCCATTGCATTATTTTCATTTGAGCTCATCTTGATGCCCGAAATTCTGTTAGAAGAGGGCTACTTGAGTTAATTGTCAGATCTGTTACTCCGTTTAGCACCTTTGTCATTTTTGCCATGATTAATGTGTGCATGATATGCCCGTGAGTTCTTCATATGTTTTGTTAAGGGTTTTGTCATCTATCCAGAGGTGCAACCCATGTATTTTTAGAATGTGTGTGGTGACTTGTGCAAGCTTGCAAAGTGGTGCACTTGCTAATTCTGTTTTTAGGGACTTAGTAATTTCACCAAGTCCTGGGATTGTTTAGTTCATGATGCCATATGTTCTTGTTGTTTCCTAGTGATCCGTGCCTCTTTTGAGGATGATCAGTAAGGGAGTTTTGTTAATATTGTAGTGCTGTACCCATCCATTTCTTTGTTTGCAATTATGGAGCACCCTATCTTGAGTCAATCGAGCTCTACTTTTGCTTCGTTGTGAATCAGGGCAGATCGTCAACTTGTTTGCGATTTTGCCGATGTTATTGTAGTTGATCCGTGCATGCTATGCCACAGTTCTTGCCATTTATAGCTTGTATTTTGTGCCTTCTTTATGGGTGTATGCTTGTCTTGCCATGACTTGCACCATAGTGAGTGCATCGAGCTCGTAAACATGCCTTCGTGAGTTATGTTTCAGCATGTCCCAGTTTTCACTAAGTCTGAAAACTGATTATGTTTTTGCTATGTTCGTGTGCTTGTTACTATATTTTGTGATCCCTTTTGGCTCAAGGTCACTAAGGGACTTTTGTTAAGCTTGTTGAGTAGCTCCATGCCATGTCTTTCTTTGTCATGTTCAGGTCCTGTAGCATGTTGTTTTGTTGCTCCGAAGAGGGCTATATGATCTGAAATTCCAGACAAGTGTTAATTTCACTAAGTCTCAGATCTGTTTCACCATTTGCGTTTTTGCCATACTTGTTTGAACCTCCTAATGGATGAATTGGCCGTAGCTCAGTGCTAGTCTTTTGTTAAGCATCTAGTGTGCATCCCTGCCATGTACTTTGTTGTCATGTTTGGGTGTTGTAGCATGTTCATTTCATTGCATTTAGATGCCTACTTGCTGTAAATCGCAGACCGGTGTCATTTTTGAATCGCTTGCCATTTCCAAACCGTAACTCCGATTCCGGCGTTCTTTATATCGTTTTCAAGCGATTTCATCTCATCTTTCTAGTGGCACCCTTGGAATTCCAAGTTGAGGCCAGGTTCATGCATTTCCTGTCATATCTTGCATTTTGCATCCCGCATCGCATGCCGCATAGCATATCATCATTTCATCATATTACTTGTTCTTGCACGTGGTTGATTGTATCCTTGTTGCTTGTTTGTCTTGTTTGGGTAGAGCCGAGAGACGAGTTCGCTAACGAGGAGCCCGTTGAGTTCGCTTTCGAGGATCCAGTCAACTCTGACAACTGTGCAGGCAAGATGATCATACCCTCAAAATCACTACTATCTTTGCTATGCTAGTTTGCTCGCTCTTTTGCTATGCCATTGCGACAATGCCTACCGATTGGTTGAAAGCCTCCCAAATTGCCATGTCAAACCTCTAACCCACCATTGTCCTAGCAAACCGTTGATTGGCTATGTTACCGCTTTGCTCAGCCCCTCTTATAGCATTGCTAGTTGCAGGTGAAGATTGGAGGCCGTTCCTTGTTGGAACATCTTTTATTTACTTGTTGGGATATCATTATATTGCCATGTTATCTTAATGCATCTATATACTTGGTAAAGGGTGGAAGGCTCGGCCTCTCGCCTAGTGTTTTGTTCCACTCTTGCCGCCCTAGTTTCCGTCATATCGGTGTTATGTTCCCGGATTTTGCGTTCCTTACGCGGTTGGCTTATAATGGGAACCCCTTGATATCGCCTTGATTAAAGCTTTTCCAGCAATGCCCAACCTTGGTTTTACCTTTTGCCACCTAGCCTTTTCTTTCCCTTGGGTTCTGCAGACTCAAGGGTCATCATATTTTAACCCCCCCGGGCCAGTGCTCCTCTGAGTGTTGGTCCAAACTAGAGCCCCTTGCAGCGCCACCTCGGGGAAACTCGAGGGCTGGTTTTAGTTGTACGGATTGCTTATCTGAGTGTGCCCTGAGAAAGAGATATGTGCAGCTCCTATCGGGATTTGTCGGCACATTCGGGCGATGTTGCTGGTCTTGTTTTAACCTGTCGAAGTGTCTTGAATTACCGAGATACCGAGTCTGATCGGAACGTCTTGGGAGGAGGTCTATTCCTTCGTTGACCGTGAGAGCTTGTCATGGGCTAAGTTGGGACTCCCCTGCAGGGATTGAATTCGAAAGCCGTGCCCGCGGTTATGGGCAGATGGGAATTTGTTAATGTCCGGTTGTAGACAACTTGAACCTTGATTTAATTAAAATGAATCAACTGAGTGTGTTACCGTGATGGCCTCTTCTCGGCAGAGTCCGGGAAGTGGACACGATGTTGGAGTAATGTTTGCGCAGGTTGTTCTCTAGCTTCTCGCTTGTGCTTTGCCTCCTCTTCTCGCTCTCTTTTGCGAATAAGTTAGCCACCACACTAGCTAGTTGCTTGCTGCAGCTGCACTCATATTTTACCTTGCCTTACCTATAAGCTCAAATAGTCTTGATCGCGAGGGTGCGAGATTGCTAAGTCCCTGTGGCTCACATATTACTATTACACCAGATGCAGGGCCTGATGATTCTGCTCCGGGAGACGCGTACGAGCTCAAGTGGGAGTTCGACGAAGACTCTCAACGATACTACGTCTCCTTTCCCGATGATCAGTAGTGGTGCCCAGTTGGGGGTGAACGGGACCGTTGTCGCATGTTGGGTTCTCTTTTATTTTGGCACCGTAGTCGGGCCTTGAGTGTATGGATGATGTAATGTTATTTATGTACTTGATTGACGTGGCGAGTGTAAGCCAACTATGTTATCTCCCCTTTTCTTATTATTACATGGGATGTTGTGAAGATTGCCTAACTTGCGACATATGCCTCCAATGCGATTATGTCTCTAAGTCATGCCTCGACACGTGGGAGCTATAGTCGCATCGAGGGTGTTACACCTTCACTCGAATCGTTTTCACTTTTCCACCTCAGCGTGTTTTGCGAGGCGATTTCCTTGGCACGTCTTGTCAAAGCAGAGATCGTGTACCCCCCTTTTACGGGATTCTCATCAATACGGACGTGGGTAACCCAACCGCGCCACTTATCATGGCGCTTGGGAGGCAAGCGAGTTTTACTAGACAGGTGGGGACACACAACCGCATCCGCCCATATAAGGGGACAAGGATCCACCTTTTTACGTACGCCTTCTTCCTCCTTTGCCTATCCATCTCCTGCGCACCCGAGGTCCAGCACCCAAGCCCGCACTTCCCACCTCAACCTTCTCCAGCAATGTCCGAAGCGGGAGGCAAGTGGATGGTCTCCTCCGTCACGGAGGGCAAAATCAAGAAGCTAAGGAAGGCCGGATACCTGTCCAAGGACATCGCGCACCGGCTTCCCGAAGAGGGGCAGCTTCTCCCCACCCCAAGGCCCCATGAGAGGGTAGTATTTCTCCCCCACTTCCTCCGCGGACTGGGTTTTCCACTCCACCCATTTGTCCGGGGGCTCATGTTCTACTACATCCTAGATTTCCACGATCTGGCTCCGAACTTCATCCTCAACATCTCGGTGTTTATCGTCGTGTGCGAGGCTTTTCTCCGCGTCCGCCCTCATTTCGGCCTCTGGCTCAAGACCTTCAACGTCAAGCCCAAGGTGGTGCGCGGCAGCCAGGCGGAGTGCGGAGGCGCCATGACGGGCAAGATGGCCAACGTCCTATGGTTCGAGGGCTCTTTCGTGGAGACCCTAAAGGAATGGCAATCCGGGTGGTTTTATATCACCGAGCCGCGCGATCCGAAATGTACTGCAGCCCCCGAGTTCCGATCCGGACCCCCCATGCGGCTTATGTCTTGGAAAAAGACGGGCCTGTCATGGGGTGACGAAAAAGAGGTGACCAGATTGAAAACATGCATCCAGTCCCTGGTGAACAAGCCAGTCCGGCTTGTTAATGTAATCTAGGTTATGCTCGTCTGCCGGATCCTCCCGTGCCAACAACTGGGATTTTAATCTATGGGAGTTCGACCCGGCGTAGCATCAAACCCTCAGCAGGCTCTTCGACACGACGTAGGAAGATGCCTGGAAGATGCTATTCAAGGGCGCCGAGGCTCCCGCATCCGCTTCCGAGGACCGCGGATATAGCTCGCGGCGTCATGCTAGCGAGGTATGCCATCTACACCTTTTACAGGATGTTAAGCTTTTTTCATAGTTTGACTCTATGCGGGATCTAAACTCCCTTACAGTTGACAGGCTTGGCGGGTGATATCCGGACCGATTAACTGTCCGGCTCCGCTACCTGAAGACCCAGCCCCAGCTCTACTAGCGAAGCTGCTGGTTCCGGCGCCTTATGTGGTGCCGGAGAAGAAGGCCAAGAAGAAGAAGACCACGGGGACTCGAAAGAGTGCCCGCAACATGGTGGTGTCGGACTCGTCATCTGACGAGTCCGAGACACCATCCTCCCGCGAAAACGAGGAGGAGGAAGAAGAAAACTCTCCCCCCCAGCGGAGGAAGGAGAGAAGAGGAAGGCCGCCCCAACGGGGGAGACCGAGGGGTCTAGGAAAAGAAAGACCCCTCCGCTGGACTACGCCTCCAACGCCGAAGAGGGCAAAGAGGAGTGGCCAAACAGGGCCAAGTGTCCGGCGAAATCGTAAGTTCGGATATTAGAGTAACTCATGATGTTCCTTTGTTGCACAGCTTTCCCTAATGTCGAATGTAATTATGCAGTCCGCCCCAGGCCGAATTCGACGAATCGTCGGGCGGCTCCCTGGACTCATCGGACGTGAACTCAGTTCCGCCCGCTGTCTCCCCCGCACTGCAGACGACGCCGAAGTGGCGTTGCGACAAGCTCCGGGGCAGGAGGAGGTGGTCCCGGAGGAGCCGCAAGGCAACCTCCCGGACTCCAAGAGTGAAGGGGAAAAGGCTCCCCAGGGCTCTCAGTCCGGCTTTGTGCCGGACACCGTGCTGGAATCTTCCATAGTTTCGGACTGCGGTAGGCGAACTCCTTCCAAGAGGAGCAAGCCTTCTGAGCCGGCGGCCTCCGTCCAACCGGAGGTGCCGGAAAATATGCTGGAGGTGCTTGACGACGCCTCCATCGACGAGGGGCACCGTACTATTATGAGTACGGTGATCCAGAAGGTTCAGTCCGCCAAGAGCGGACTGACTGAAGCTTGCGCTAGCCTTCTAACAGGCTTCGAGGTAAGTAAAAATATGTAAAAATATTACCGCATAGACAGTAGCCCCTGATGCTCTGTTTGGCGTTCAGAAAGAAAAGCCGAATAGAGGATCTATTAAATATTGCAGGAGTCTAACAAAAAAGAGTCAATATGCGTATGCAGGCTTCGCTGCTATCCACCGCCGCACTGACTGCGGAGGTGGGTGTCCTGAAGCAGGACCTTGAGCAGACCGAGCAAGAGCTCGGCCTTGCCAAGCGGCGGCTCAAGGAGGAAGAAGGTAAGAAATACCTTACAGAAAAAGTGCCTATAAAAAGGCTTGATTGCAAAAAGAGTAACAGGATTGTACTGCTTATTGTAGGGGCCACGACTGAGGTGGCGACCCTTAAGCAGGCGTTATTTGAGGCCGAAAAGAAAACGCCCGCAGAGCGCACCGAGCGAGACAGACTTGGGGCTCAGGTCGGCGAGGTGCAGCAAGAGCTTCAGGCTCTCATGAAAAACATGAGAGTTTGGAGCTGGAGTCGAAGGCGCAAGCATCCGAGCTTGCAACAGCCCTAGAGGCTGCCAAGTCTGCCAAGGCCGAAGCCCAAAAGGCCCTCCAAGAGTTGGAGGAGATGAGGAAGATAGCAGCGGGTAAGGCATTCTTTATGCAAAGCAGAAATATAAAAGTGAACTACCTGTTACTTACCCGAATCCGAAGCTCTCCAGGGGCATTCGCAGATCTTCCCCGCAGCGTATCCGACGCCACCGCATTCTACCGAGCTGAAGAGGGTAGCTCGACGGAGAAGGTGTTCTGGTCTCAGTAAACTGAGGCTGGACACCCTATGCCCTTGAGCGACCAGCTGAACAGCTGGTCGAGCTCCACAAGGCGGCCGAGCAGGCCATGAAGGGCTTCATAGTTCGGCTGTGGCCCGGAGAGGCCCTGCCTGGGAGCTATTTCGGGCTGGTGCGGCGGCTGGTGGAGGCCTGTCCGAGGCCTGAGGTCATCAAGCGCTCCGTCTGCATCAAAGGTGCCCGTCGGGCCCTTGCCCATGCAAAGGTGCACTGGGGTAAGCTGGATGGTGAGAAGCTTGTGAAGGACGAGCCACCACCGGGGAAGGAGCATCGCAAACCCGAGAACTACTACAAGGATGTTCTTGCAGGTGCCCGCCTTGTGGCGGATAAATGTACCAAGGATGTGATATTTGAATGAACTCGCTCGTGTTTATCCTGTGCGCTGAAAACTTGTTCATATGCGCTAAGCAATGCTTATTGAATTTAAAATATTACTTTCTGTGCGGCCGTTTATCAAAAATTGAGAGATGGCCAGTTGTCGGCTTCTGCCCCCGTGCCACTAGTGCTGGGGTGTTCGGGATAAACCTGAGCGCTCTTTTTCCCATAGTTGGGTCCTTCCAGGGAGGCGCTCAGCACAACGAACCAGGCAATCGGACTATAATGCTTGAACACTCTCACTTGGCCATAGATCTCTATAATTTTAAATTTCGGCGAAGCCCCTAGTTCGGAAGACCGAGTTCGGGGCGCTATCCACGCCTTGGCCGGACAAAGCCAGCTCCACGCTCGAAGCAGCATAAGCCTTTAGGGACTCGAAAAAACCTCTCGAACAGCGACCGGTCTCTCGCCACATCATGACAGTCAGTTTTAGCTTTCTCCACTGAGGTGCTTAACCCAGCTGAACCGGGGCACAATCGCAGTGGTTCTCCTAGTGCTACCTTAGCCGATAGAGCGGAACGTAAGGCACCAAAACATAGGAGCCGGGCAAACCCAACTATTGACCCAAATCATGATTCGGAGCCGATGCATATAGTGCTATAAGTTCAGGGTGCCGCACTTGTGAAAGTGTACGGACTTCTCACACCATTATGAGGGGTACTGAAGCCCCTGGCGTGTTTGTCGTACCATGGTGTACGGGTGCAATCATGTCATTTAATAAACATAAATGTGAAAAGAAGACAATGCAAAAAATAGACAAGAAGCTAAGCATTGTTTATAGAGAGGCTATTTATCAAAGCCGAACGATACAAATAGTGCGGTAAGCAAAAGATATTGGACTATTCAGTATATCCTGACCAGGGGCAGGCCGCGGAATAGTATTTAAAACAGGTATAGCGCTCGTAACAGAGACCACCTGGGAGTTCCATAATGCGGCATGGCTTATCTTCCTCCCTGGATCTTGCATCGTTTGTGCGGCAGTCGAATTGCCGAATAGGTCGTCCGAAGTATGGAGTCCTGAAAGTAAGAAAAAATTAAAAAAGAATCCGGCAGCCCCTAGTATGTTTTAAGCCGTATTTTGGGCGTGCCGTTATTGTTCCCCTTCCCCTGTGCCCATGGTATTTCAAGGGCGTAGTTATGTACGCGAGGTACTGGTTTCGCTATGTCGCGAAAGCTGGGGTTGGGGCCGCATTGCTACGCTTGCTCAAAGTGTGCCAGGCGGTCCTGCTGTGGGTTACTCCGGGCACGCTTGGCAGTGTCTGGCTTTTTAATGGCCGGACTGGAGAATTGCCTGAGAAGGCTACTTGTACCTCCGCTGCGAGAGCCGCCATATGCTCCTCCGTACGGAGGGAGCGTTCGGTGTTTCCGTTGACCGTAATTACTCCTCGAGGGCCTGGCATCTTGATCTTGAGATATGCATAGTGCGGCACCGCATTGAACATTCCGAATGCGGTTCGTCCGAGTAGGGCGTGATAGCCACTGCGAAACGGGACTATATCAAAGATTAACTCTTCGCTTCGGAAATTGTTCGGGGATCCGAAGACCACGTCAAGTGTTACTGAGCCTATACAGTTGGCTTCTACACCTGGTATAACGCCTTTAAAGGTCGTTCTTGTGGGCTTAATCCTTGAGGGATCTATGCCCATTTTCTGCACTGTATCCTGATAAAGCAGGTTCAGGCTACTGCCGCCGTCCATGAGGACTCTTGTGAGATGAAATCCGTCGATGATTGGGTCGAGAACCAATGCGGCGAAGCCACCATGATGGATGCTAGTGGGATGGTCCCTTCGATCAAAAGTGATCGGGCAGGAGGACCATGGGTTGAGCTTTGGGGCGACTGGCTCCATCTCGTATACGTCCCGTAGCACACGCTTCCGCTCCCGCTTGGGAATGTGGGTTGCGTATATCATGTTCACCGTCCGTACTTGTGGGGGAAAGCCTTTCTGTCCATTGTTGTTCGGCGGCTTGGGCTCCTCGTCGTCGCTGTGCAGCCCCTTGTCTCTGTTTTCGGCCCTTAACTTGCCTGCCTGCTTGAACACCCAACAATCCCTGTTAGTGTGATTGGCTGGCCTTTCGGGGGTGCCATGTATCTAGCACAAGCGATCGAGTATTCGGTCCAAACTGGATGGGCCCTGAGTATTCTTTTTGAATGCCTTTTTCCGCTGACCGGATTTATAGCCTTTGAATCTGGCATTGACTGCCGTGTCTTCATTGTTGTCGCTGCTAACGCGGCGTTTATGCTTATTCCGACGTGTCCTGCCACTTTTGTCCTTGGTATCCGAATTACCATGCTTCTTTGATAAGTTGTTACTGCGAGCTAGCCAGCTGCCTTCTCCCGCGCAAAAGCGGGTCATGAGTGTCGTGAGGGCTGCCATGGATTTCGGCTTTTCCTGTCCCAGGTGCCGGGCAAGCCACTCGTCGCAGATGTTATTCTTGAAGGCTGCTAGGGCTTCTGCATCCGGACAGTCGACTATCTGGTTTTTCTTTGTTAGGAACTGTGTCCAGAATTGTCTGGCCGATTCCTCTGGCTGCTGAATTATGTGGCATAAGTCGTCAGCATCCGGTGGTCGCACGTAAGTGCCCTGGAAGTTGTCGAGGAATGCGGCTTCCAGGTCCTCCCAAGAACCGATTGAGTTTGCTGGCAAGCTGTTAAGCCAATGCCGGGCCGGTCCTTTAAGTTTGAGCGGGAGGTATTTGATGGCGTGTAGATCATCGCCGCGTGCCATGTGGATGTGAAGGAGATAATCCTCGATCCATACCGCCGGATCTGTTGTGCCATCGTATGATTCGATGTTTACGGGTTTGAAACCCTCTGGGATTTTATGATCCATTACTTCGTTCATGAAGCATAGCGGGTGTGCGGCGCCTCTGTACTGGGCTATATCACGACGCAGCTCGGAAGAGCTATGTCTGTTGTGTTCGGCCCGGCCGGATTTGTTGTATCCGGAGTGAAGATCATTGTCACATGCCATAGGGCGCCTGCGCGATCCGTAGATCGATCTTGTTTGTCTTGCCTTATCTTCCAGTATGTCTCGCAGGTCGGGCGCATTTTCCCGTGCCTTAGTTGAGCGGCGTCGGGGCAACGCTTGGGTGGAGGGCCGAGAGGCCTCTCTGTCGCGGCCGTGAGGTGGCCGGTCTGCCATGTCATGCGCTGGTGATGTAGGTGCTTCCTCCTCTGATCGGGGTAGCGGCCTACGCTTCGGGTAACTCTTGGAGGGGCCTTCGAGTTCATACTCTTCGGCCGCAAGGACTTCAGTCCATCTGTCAGCTAGCAAATCTTGGGCAGCTCTAAGTAGTTGCTGGTTTTTCTTGAGGCTGCTTGCCGTGGCTAAAAGACTGCGTTTAAAACGCTCTTGTTCGGCGGGGTCTAATGGTATGACGAATTCGTCGTCATCGAGGCTTGCCTCGTCTTCGGAGGGAGGCGTATAGTTATCATCCTCGACCTCTCGGTCTACCGCTCTCTCATGAGGGCTGGCTTCTCCGTCTTCCTGTGCTGAATCTTGCTGAGGTGGGTGTTCTTCGGCGCTATCCGGGGTAGTATTATCTCCCGTGCCGGAATCACCGTTTTTGCTTTGGCGGGATTTAGAGCGGTGCCGCTGACGCTGGCGCTTTAGCTGTTTCTTGGGGGCGTCATCCCCCACTGTTCCGTCGCCATCTCCATCTTTTGGAGTATCCACCATATATATGTCATATGACGAGGTGGCCTTCCAGCGCCCTATAGGTGCTGGTTCCTGTTCGTCTCCTACATCGTCGTCCATGCCGTCGATGTCTTCGGAGCTGAAGTCAAGCATGTCGGTTAGATCGTCGACAGTGGCTACAAAGTGGGTGGTGGGTGGGCTTTGAATTTCCTCATCATCCGTATCCCACCCTCGCTGACCGTAGTTCGGCCAGGGCTCTCCTGATAAAGAGAGAGACTTAAGAGAATTCAGGATGTCGCCAAAAGGCGAATGCTGAAAGATGTCTGCGGCGGTGAAATCCATTATTGGCGCCCAATCGGATTCGATTGGCAGGGGCGCGGGGGGTTCGGAGTCCGGGAAGGAGTCCGGATCCTCGGAGTCATGGGTCGTGCAGAGTGCGGGGCTAGCGTTCGGCTCGATCGCCTTTGAGATCGAAGCCCCCGAGGTGACGTCCAACCGCTCATCCTCGATTGGCGCAATAGGCTCCGAGTTAGGGGTCGGAACCGATGCGTGTGCGGCCTCTAGGACACTGTCCGGAGGCAGGGCTAGATCATGCCCCTCAAGATAGTGCGGCGCGCTTGGCCGTGGCTCAAACCTGTCGAAGATCAAGTCTCCGCGGATGTCAGCCGTGTAGTTTAAGCTTGCAAACCTGACTTGATGGCCAGGGGCATAGCTTTCGATCCGCTCCAGGTGGCCGAGCGAATTGGCTCGGAGAGCGAAGTCGCCGAAGACGAAGATCTGTCCGGGGAGAAAAGTCTCACCCTGGACCGTATCGTTGTTGATGATCAAAGGAGCCATCGGGCCTAAAGGCGACGACACAGAGGAACTCTCAATGAAAGCACCAATGTCGGTGTCAAAACCGGCGGATCTCGGGTAGTGGGTCCCGAACTGTGCGTCTAGGCCGGATGGTAATAGGAGGCAGGGAACATGATGTTTTACCCAGGTTCGGGCCCTCTTGATGGAGGTAAAACCCTACGTCCTGCTTGATTAATATTGATGATATGGGTAGTACAAGAGTAGATCTACCACGAGATAAAGGAGGCTAAACCCTAGAAGCTAGCCTATGGTATGATTGTTGTATATGGAGTTGATGTCCTACGGACTACAACCCTCCGGTTTATATAGACACCGGATAGGGTTAGGGTTACATAGAGTCAGTTACAATGGTAGGAGATCTTGAATATCCGCATCGCCAAGCTTGCCTTCCACGCCAAGGAGAGTCCCATCCGGACACGGGACGAAGTCTTCAATCTTGTATCTTCATAATCCAGGAGTCCGGCTACCCGAACACCCCCTAATCCAGGACTCCCTCAGTAAGTTTTTGGTTAAGTCATTTACCGCTCTTGTTCTTTTCGATACTGGTGCATCGCATTCATACATATCAAGGGGATTTGTGGATAAGTTTAAACTACCAACCCAAACCCTTAGGACCCCTCTATTAGTAAGCTCACCCAGAGCAGAATACATGGCTAGCCGATGGTGCGACCAGGTAGCCTTAACCATTGGCACACATGTTTTTCCGTCCGACCTAATTATCTTGGAGTCACAAGGATTGGATGTGATATTAGGTATGGACTGGATGTCAAAGTTTGGAGGAAGTATTGACTGTGCTAGTAAGTCGATTTATCTTACCACCCCGGAGGGAAAAAGGATTAAGTATGTGTCTAGGCATGTGCCTAGGAGGAGCCAAGTGAATGCCCTTACGGGAGCTGTTCAGGAGGAAGTGCCTGTAGTGAAGGATTATCCGGATGTTTTTTGAGAGGAGTTACCGGGCATGCCACTGGATAGAGACATTGAGTTTTTGATAGAGCTGTTGCCAGGAACAGGACCAATATCCAAGAGACCCTATCGGATGCCCGCAAATGATCTGGAGGAAATCAAGAAACAGATCAAGGAGTTATTGGAGAAAGGATACATTCGAAGAAGTTCATCACCTTGGGGAGCCCATGTGCTTTTGGTTGAGAAGAAGGATAAATCCCTAAGGATGGTTATTGATTATCGAGCCTAGAATGAGGTGACGATTAAGAACAAATACCCACTGCCGATGATCAACGATCTGTTTGATCAGTTGCAAGGAGCTAAGGTGTTTTCCAAGATCGATTTGAGATCAGGATACCATCAGTTGAAGATACGAGAGAAGGATATACCAAAGACAACATTCACAATGCGGTATGGATTATACGAGTACACGGTCATGTCATTTGTACTGACTAATGCCCCTGCTTATTTCATGAGAATGATGAACAAGGTGTTCATGGAGTATTTGGACAAGTTTGTTGTGGTGTTTATTGATGATATTATGGTATACTCGAAGAACGAGGAGGAGCACAAGGAACATTTGCGCTGAGTTCTCGAGAAACTCAGGGAACACCAGTTGTATGCTAAGTTTAGCAAATGCGAGTTTTGGTTAAAGGAAGCCAGGTTCCTTGGACATGTTATATCAGGAGAAGGTATAGCAGTAGACCCCAGCAAAATTCAGTCAGTCACTGAATGGTTGGCACCCACCTCAGTTAGCGAGATCTGCAGTTTCCTTGGACTCACAGGTTACTATCGGAGATTTATTGAGAACTTTTCCAAGATTGCGAAGCCAATGACTGAACTGTTAAAGAAGGATACTAAGTTTAAATGGACAAAAGATTGCGAGGCAAGTTTCAAGGAGTTGAAGAAACGGTTGACTACAACGCCAATGCTGACACTACCGGATATACATAAGGAATTCCAAGTGTATTGTGACGCCTCTCGCTTAGGACTTGGATGTGTACTTATGCAGGATGGAAGAGTTGTTTCGTATGCCTCACGAAAACTAAAACCTCATGAGTTGAACTATGCCACACATGATTTGGAGTTAGCAGCCGTAGTGCATGCATTCAAGACCTGGAGGCATTACCTTATTGGAAACTTATGTGATGTATACACAGACCATAAGAGTTTGAAATACATCTTCACCCAGAAGGAACTGAACCTTAGACAGAGGAGATGGTTGGAGCTTATAAAGGATTATGATATGAAGCTACACTATCACCCAGGAAAGGCCAATGTCGTAGTAGACGCCTTGAGCAGGAAGAGTTATGCTAATATCCTTGAAAGTAAGGGACTGCCGAAGGAGTTAGCAGAGAATATCATGGAACTTCAATTGGAGATTGTTCCTAGAGGATTCGTTGCAACAATGGAGGTCTAGTCAACATTGCTGGATAAGATTCGGGAAGCTCAGAAGAATGACAAGGAGATTGTTGAGATAAAGGAGAAGATGGGCAAAGGAAAGGCCAAAGGTTTTCGTGAGGATGAGTACGATACCCTATGGTTTGAGGACCGAGTTTATGTGCCCAATAACCAGGAGATCAGGACGTTAATACTTCAAGAGGCTCATGACTCACCATACTCGATACACCCCGGAAACACCAAGATGTATCTGGATTTGAAGGAACGTTTCTGGTGGACCGTTATGAAGAAGGATATTGCCGAGTATGTAGCCGTGTGTGATGTATGTCAGAGACTGAAGGCAGAGCATCAGAAGCCAGCAGGACTGTTACAGCCTATGCCGATACCCGAATGGAATTGGGATAAACTTGGCATGGACTTTATCACCAGATTGCCCAGGACCAAAGCAGGATACGATTCCATATGGGTAGTAGTTGATCGCTTGACCAAAGTGGCTCACTTCATCCCAGTGAAAACCACTTATACCAGTGCAAAGTTGGCCAAGATTTATATGTCCAGGATCGTATGTCTGCATGGAGTTCCGAGGACCATCGTATCAGATAGAGGAACACAATTCACTTCAAAGTTCTGGCATTAGTTACACCAGACTTTGGGAATGATGTTAGAGTTCAGTACTACCTTTCACCCGCAGACAGATGGACAGACCGAGAGAGTGAACCAAATTTTGGAGGACATGTTGACAGCCTGTGCGCTAGATTATGGATCTAGTTGGGATGACAATTTTCCTTACGCAGAGTTCTCGTACAACAATAGCTACCAAGCCAGTTTGAAGATGGCACCGTTTGAAGCCCTGTATGGACGCAGGTGTAGAACACCCTTGATGTGGGATGAGGTAGGAGACCGACAGTTGTTTGGACGAGACTTGATCAAGGAGTCTGAGGAGAAGGTTAAATTGATTCGTGATAGACCGAAGATTGCTCAGTCCAGGAAGAAGAGTTATGCGGACTCAAAACGCAAAGAGCTAACCTATGAAATTGGAGACTGAGTATATCTGCGAGTATCTCCCTTGCGAGGAGTGAGACGTTTTGGAGTTAAGGGGAAATTAGCTCCAAGATTTGTAGGATCGTAGCGTGTTTTGGAACGCATGTGAGAAGTTGCCTACATATTGGAATTACCAGAGGGATTGTCAGGAGTTCATGATGTGTTTCACATTTCACAGCTGAAGAAGTGCCATGCTGAGATGGCCGATATACCGTTAAGAGATACAGTACCCTTGGAGGCAATTCAGTTGGAGAGTGATTTGACTTACAAGGAGAAGCCGGTTAAGATTCTTGAGTTTGCCAGCAGAGTCACCCGCAGTAAGGTTATCAAGTTTTGCAAAGTTTAGTGGAGCCACCATACCGAGGACGAAGCCACCTGGGAACGAGAGGATGATCTTCGCAAAGACCACCCACACCTATTTTCTAGCCAACCCGAATCTCGAGGGCGAGATTCATCTTAAGGGGGGTAGGTTTGTAACATCCCAAATTTTCAATTTGGAATGTTATACATAGTCATCCATGAATATCATATTTTATTTGCATTTCGTCTCGCTATCCTCGAAAATCCTAAGCAACTCAAGGACCCACGGAGAGAGTTGGGGATTTTCCCGGTTTTCATATTTGATTTTATCAAATAGTGAAACGAGGATTTTGGTTTTCATTATTTTTCTCTCCGAAAATATTGCATATCAAAATAAATGAGAGGAGATAATATGACTTCTCCAAAGTAATTGAAATATTGGAGGAAAAATGTTAAAATCAATTATTTGATTTTTACTTGTTTTTATTCGGATTTATTCGCATTAGAAAAATTGCACGTTTTCAAAGTTGCATTTTAGGGCCAAGAAAATGTTCATCTCGTTCTAAATATTTTATTTAGATGGTGAAATTTTGTTTTGGCATTCTTAGGTTTTTATTTATTTTTCTAGGATTTTATTTCGGTCGGTGAAATTATTTTAAAAAAATATTCCCGAGCCCGACTGGGCCTAAGGCCCAGCCGAGCCAGGCTGGCCCGCGGCCGCCGCCGATTTGGACTAGGAGTCCGAGACGGACTCCTCTCCGCTACCGCGCCTTGCCCCCTACTCCAAGATGCCACCCCGCCCCTTTATATACCGCCGCCCCCGAGCCCCAACACCACACCACCACCGCCGCCAACCCCGCCGCCCGCA
>NC_041384.1:257226195-257240316 GCF_002162155.2 Triticum dicoccoides
CCGCTTGCCGCGCCTCACGCCGCCGCCGCCGCTGCCGCCGCCGCTTGCCGCGCCTCACGCCGCCGCCGCTGCCAAGCCCCGCCACCTCCACGAGCCACCACCCGCAGCCGCCTCGCCGGACCCCCCTCGCCAGAGGTATCCGCCGGAACCGAGCCGCCAGTTTTTTTTTTAAAAAACCATTCATTTTTTTAGAAAACCCTAGATCCGTTTTGTTGGTTCACCGGTTTTTTTCAGTTCTTCTAGTTAGCAGATGTTCGTCCATACGTTCGTTTTAACGAACGGTTTTCGCCCGTTAGTTACAGATAACGAACGCTCATTCCTTAGTCTGTTTGTCAGTTTTCTTTTTATCGGATTTATTTCGCGAGTTTTCTGATCGCGATTTCTGATCCGATCTTAGTTTCTGTTTATCTTTTCGCTCGTTAGTCGGAATCAGGCGATTCAAGCGCCTAGAGTTTCCTCTCGAAACCCTCTTTCCGTTTAACCAACTTAAATAAGTTTTTTCTACTGTAAAATTTGACCTAGGTTCAGATTAGTAAACGAAGCTTCTTTCTTTCGCCGTTTGAGTTTCGTTGCTTCATTTGATTTGATTCATTTTGCGAACCGGAGTTCTTAGGTTGAACTTTCTGGTCAACCTCTTTTATTTGAGTTTTGTTTGCGCATCTTTGCTTGTTGCTTATGTATGTTATTGTTTGTTTGCGATAGAACACCCGGAGTGTGAAGCGTGCTACTATGAGTCCCTAGGTTTCGCAGACCGTCAACAAGGCAAGTAACACATTGATCATACTCTTTATCACCCAGTTTTTAGGCATTAGTTCCAATCCTCAAACATTGCATGATTAGGATGTCATTAACATGTGGGTTGGAAGTAGTTGTTGAGGTAGAACCTATTGCGCTGTTATATTCAAACCCCGGGGAGTTACTTCTACGTTTGCTTATATTACTATGCTATGCTATGCTCGTAGACGTGGTTTGGGTTGAGTGAAATCCTTGACAGATGTGAGTTTGTTAATTAATGGTTCAACTTAAGGTGGCAACTTAAATTAACATCTGGGTGGATTGAGGCACCTGGGGAACCCAGTGTTGTCTGTATTTTTGGAAATCCCGGAGTAACCGTGTGATCTTCCTATGGACCTCCACCCAGGCTCAAAGGGAACTGATATGATTCATGCTAGAAAATTCCATGTGCAGCCACAAGCTATTATGGGCTCTAGCATAGTTGAGTAAGTTACGTGAAGCTCTTGAAGAGGCAGCTCAGCAGGTAGTGGGATGTAGGTTTGGTATGGTCTGTCCGGAGTAGAGAGTTAATGTTTCTGAAAGACTGTGTCTCGGTCATCCGTTTCTCAAACACCTTGTAGTGCGAGAAATCCAATGGAGGTGATCGAGTCTTGTGGGGAAAAGTGCGCAAACCTCTACAGAGTGTACACACTAATCATGGTTAGCCGTGTCCCCCATTATGGACAAATCTTGAGTATCTAGTTCTTGGGTTATCACATGTATCTCATCACTCTTAATTAATATTGTTGGGATGTTAATCACTTTAATTGGGATTGAGTTGGAGGAACCTTCTAAATGTTGTTTAACCACCATGATAGTTAAATTAAAATCTATTCCTTTGTTGTAGGGAAAAATTGGCTTTTCGCAAAAACTATAACCGTAGAGCTTTCCACCAGCCAAATATGCATGTAGTGATAGCATTATTCTGTTCATGCTCTACTGTGTTATTTTGCCAGCATATTCCATGTGCTGACCCGTTTTCGGGCTGCAACGTATTATGTTGCAGACTTTTCAGATGAGGAATAAGGTTCATTAGGTTGTTGCCGTGCAACTCAGCTATGCCGTTGGAGTTAATGGACACACTTTATTTTCCAAGCCTTCCGCTGTTATCGTATTAGATGGCCTTAAGCCATATTATTGTAACAAGTTCTCTTTTGAGACATTCGATGTAATAAGTGTGTGATTGCCACCCTGTTATATATCCTTCGAGTACTGTGTGTGTCAGCATTACCGATCCAGGGATGACACTGAAGCACAGAGACTTGACCATCTGAGGTCGGGTCGCTACATAACATGACTTCCAGAACAGGATTACCGTACCACTCTAGTGCGGACCATACTCTGGTTGACCTACGAGGTTCGGTAGTAACTTGATCTGAAGTTTCATGATCATCATCATTAACTTCCTCACTAATTGGTGTAGGCATCACTGGAACTAATTTCTGTGATGAACTACTTTCCAATTCGAGAAAAGGTAAAACTACCTCATCAAGTTCTATATTCCTCCCACTCACTTCTTTCGAGAGAAACTCCTTCTCTAGAAAGGATCCATTCTTAACAACAAATATCTTGCCTTCGGATCTATGATAGAAGGTGTACCCAACAGTTTCTTTGGGGTATCCTATGAAAACACATTTCTTCGATTTGGGTTCGAGCTTATCAGGTGCTACGTCTTGAGCTTGCGTTGGTTTTCCCCGAAGAGGAAGGGATGATGCAGCAGAGTAGCGTAAGTATTTCCCTCGGTTTTTGAGAAACAAGGTATCAATCCAGTAGGAGGCCACGCTCAAGTCCCTCGTACCTGCACAAAACGATAGCTACTCGTAACCAACACAATTAGGGGTTGTCAATCCCTTCACGATCACTTACGAGAGTGAGATCTGATAGATATAATATTTTTGGTATTTTTGATATAAAGATGCAAAGTAAAAAGTAAAGGCAAAGTAAAAAGTAAAACAATATTAAAGTGATGGAGATTGATATGATGAGAATAGACCCGGGGGCCATAGGTTTCACTAGTGGCTTCTCTCAAGAGCATAAGTATTCTATGGTGGGTGAACAAATTACTGTTGAGCAATTGACAGAATTAAGCATAATTATAAGAATATCTAGGCATGATCATGTATATAGGCATCACGTACGTGACAAGTAGACCGAAATGATTCTGCATCTACTACTATTACTCCACTCATCGACCGCTATCCAGCATGCATCTAGAGTATTAAGTTAAAAACAGAGTAACCCCTTAAGCAAGATGACATGATGTAGAGAGATAAATTCATGCAATATTAAATAAACCCCATCTTGCTATCCTCGATGGCAATGATGCAGTACGTGCCTTGCTGCCCCTTCTGTCACTGGGAAAGGACACCGCAAGATCGAACCCAAAGCTAAGCACTTCTCCCATGGCAAGAACTACCAATCTAGTTGGCCAAACCAAACGGATAATTCGAAGAGACTTGCAAAGATAAACGATCATGCATAAAAGAATTCAGAGAAGATTCAAATATTATTCATAGATAGACTTGATCATAAACCCACAATTCATCGATCTCAACAAACACACCGCAAAAAGAAGATTACATCGAATAGATCTCCACAAGAGAGGGGGAGAACTTTGTATTGAGATTCAAAGAGAGAGATGAAGCCATCTAGCTACTTACTATGGACCCAAAGGTCTGAGGTAAACTACTCACACTTCATCGGAGGGGCTAGAATGATGTAGAAGCCCTCCGTGATGACGACCCTCTTCCGGCGGAGCTCCGGAATAGGCCCCAAGATGGGATCTTGTGGATACAGAAAGTTGCGGCGTTGGAATTAGGTTTTTGCCTCCTGTTCTGATCGTTTGGGGGTACATAGGTATATATAGGAGGAAGGAGTACGTCGATGGAGCACCGAGGGGCCCACGAGGCAGGGGCACGCCCTAGGGGGGGGATCCCCCCACCCTCGTGACCTCCTCTTTGATCCCTTGCAGTAGGGTCCAAGTCTCCTGGATCACGTTCGGTGAGCAAATCATGTTCCCGAAGATTTTATTCTGTTTGGACTCGTTTGATATTCTGTTTCTCCGAATCACTGAAATAGGCAAAAAAACAGCAATTCTGGACTGGGCCTCCGGTTAATAGGTTAGTCCCAAAAATAATATAAAAGTAGAAAATAAAGCCCAATATAGTCCAAAACAATAGATAATATAGTATGGAGCAATCAAAAATTATAGATACGTTGGAGACGTATCAGGCATCCCCAAGCTTAATTCATGCTCGTCCTCGAGTAGGTAAATGATAAAAAGAGAATTTTTGATGCGGAGTGCTACTTGGCATAATTTCAATGCAAATCTTCTTAATTGTGGTATGAATATTCAAATTAGAAAGATTCAAGACAAAAGTTTATATTGACATAAAAATAATAATACTTCAAGCATACTAACAAAGCAATTATGTCTTCTCAAAATAACATGGCCAAAGAAAGTTATCCCTACAAAATCATATAGTCTGGCTATGCTCCATCTTCCCCACACAAAGTATTTAAATCATGCACAACCCCGATGACAAGCCATGCAATTGTTTCATACTCTAGCTTTTTCAAAACTTTTTCAATCTTCATGCAATACATGAGTGTGAACCATGGATATAGCACTATGGGTGGAATAGAATGGTGGTTGTGGAGAAGACAAAAAGGAGAAGATAGTCTCACATCAACTAGGCGTATCAACGGGCTATGGAGATATCAATGTGAGTGAGTAGGGATTGCCATGCAACGGATGCACTAGAGCTATAAATGTATGAAAGCTCAACAAAAGAAACTAGTGGGTGTGCATCCAACTTGCTTGCTCACGAAGACCTAGGGCAATTTGAGGAAGCCCATCATTGGAATATACAAGCCAAGTTCTATAATTTAAAATTCCCACTAGTATATGAAAGTGACAACATATGAGACTCTCTATATGAAGAACATGGTGCTACTTTGAAGCACAATATATGAGACTCGCTATATCATGGTGCTACTTTGAAGCACAAGTGTGGAAAAAGGATAGTAGCATTGCCCCTTTTTTTGGACCTTATTTTTTTTTCTTTGGCCTTTCTCTTTTTTTGGGACAATGCTCTATTGAATGATGATCATCACACTTCTATTTATTTACAACTCAATGATTACAACTCAATACTATAACAAAGTATGACTCTATATGGATACCTCCAGTGGTGTACCGGGATACGAAATGAATCAAGAGTGACAAGTATGAAAAATTATGAACGGTGGCTTTGCCACGAATACTATGTCAACTACATGATCATGCTAAGCAATATGACAATGATGTATGTGTCATGATGAGCTAGATGATGGAAAGTTGCATGGCAATATATCTCAGAATGGCTATGGAAATGCCATAATAGGTAGTTATGGTGGCTATTTTGAGGAAGGTATATGGTAGGTGTATGATACCGGCAAAAGTTGCGCGGTATTAGAGAGGCTAGCAAGGGTGGAAGGGTGAGAGTGCGTATGATCCATGGACTCAACATTAGTCATAAAGAACTCATATTCTTATTGCAAAAATCTAGAAGTTATCAAATCAAAGTACTACGCGCATGCTCCTAGGGGGATAGATTGGTAGCAAAAGACCATCGCTCGTCCCCGACCGCCACTCATAAGGAAGACAATCAATAAATAAATCATGCTCCGACTTCATCCCATAACGGTTCACCATACGTGCATGCTACGGGAATCACAAACTTCAACACAAGTATTCTTTAAATTCACAACTACTCAACTAGCACGACTTTATCACCTCCATATCTCAGAACAATTATCATGCTTCAATCTTTTCATAGTATTCAACACACTCAAAATAATTTAAGTGAAGCATGAGAGATCAATAGTTTCTTTAAAACAAATCCACCACCGTGCTCTAAAAGATCTAAGTGAAGCACATAGAGCAAAATTATAACGCTCAAAAGATATAAGTGAAGCACATAGAGCAAAACTACTTAGCTCAAAAGATATAAGTGAAGCACATAGAGTATTCTATCAAATTTTAATTCATGTATGGATCTCTCAAAAGGTGTGTACAGCAAGGATGATTGTGGCATACTAACAAACAAAGAGACAAATAATACAAGACGCTCCAAGCAAAACACATATCATGTTGGTGAATAAAAATATAGCTCCAAGTAAATTACCAATGGAAGTGGACAAAAGAGGGGATGCCTTCCGGGGCATCCCCAAGCTTTGACTTTTTGGTGTCCTTAGATTATCTTGGGGGTGCCATGGGCATTCCCAAGCTTAGGCTCTTGCCACTCCTTGTTCCATAATCCATCACAAGAATTCACCCAAAACTTGAAAACTTCACAACACAAAACTTAAAGAAGAAAACTCGTGAGCTCCGTTAGCGAAAGAAAACAAAATACCACTTCAAGGTACTGTAATGAACTCACTCTTTATTTATATTTGTGTTAAACCTACTGTATTACAACTTCTATATGGATTATAAACTATTTTACTAGCCATAGATTCATCAAAATAAGCAAACAACACACGAAAAGCAGAATCTGTCAAAAACAGAACAATCTGTAGTAATATGTACCTAGCGCAAGATATGGAACCCCAAAAATTCTAAAATAAATTGCTGGACGTGAGGAATTTATCTATTAAGCATATGCAAAAATAATTAACTAAATATCACTCTTAAAATAAAAATGACAGCAGTTCTCGTTAGTGCTAAAGTTTCTGTTTTTTACAGCAAGTTCAACAAGACTTTTCCCAAGTCTTCCCAACGGTTCTACTTGGCACAAACACTAATTTAAACACAAAAACACAACCATAACTGAGGCTAGATAATTTATTTATTACTAAACAGGAGCAAATATCAAGGAATAAAAATAAAATTGGGTTGCCTCCCAACAAGTGCTATCGTTTAACGCCCCTAGCTAGGCATAAAAGCGAGGATAGATCTAGGTATTGCCATCTTTGGTAGGCAATTCTTCAATTAGGCATCTACCATCTTTAGGAATTTCTTTCTTTTTATTAATTATAAAACTTTTAGGCACAAGATTGAAAAATTCATTTGTAATAAATGGTTCCTTAATGATAGCAAAAAGATTGGGATGAATACTTATAGATTTAAGATCCGCGGTTTCCTTACTAGATGATTCACCCTTATTTTTAGGAACATACATAAGCTTTGTAATTTTAGTAGGAGGACTTGGAGTGTTCTTTACGGAAGAAAAAGTGGTACCCAAATTTGTAATGATACCCTCAATTTCATCAACTCTAGTAGAATCTAGGTTTATCTTCTCATTAACTACGGGTTCCTTTTCCTTAAGATTTTTCAAAGTCATTCCTACCTTAGATCCATATTGAGTAATTTGATTGTGGATCTTTTTATCTAGATTTTCAATTAATTCAATAGTAGCAACTTTATTTTCAATAATTTCAAGTCTTTGCATAACATGCTCCAAAGTTAACATAGTTCCATTAACCAAAAGAGGTGGTGAGCCAAATAAATCTAACATAGCATTATAAGAATCAAAAGTATGGCTACCCAAGAAGTTCCCTCCGGTAATGGTGTCAAGGATATATCTATACCAAGGATTAACACCTACAAAAAAATTGCAAAGGAGGACTAAGGTAGATTGCTTCCTGGTAGATCTATTTTGAGCATTCCAAATTCTATACCAAGCATCTTTTAGATTTTCTCCCTCCCTTTGTTTAAAATTTAGAACTTCACTCTCGGGAGGCAACGGAGAAGATATGAGACTAGTCATGAAAACAAGCAAACAAACTAGCACACAAGCAGACAAGAGCAAACGAGCAAAAGAGGCAAACAGAGAGGGAGGATAAAGAGAGAGAGGGCGAATAAAATGGCAACGGTGAAGTGGGGGAGAGGAAAACGAGAGGCAAATGGCAAATAATGTAATGCGAGAGATAGGGATTGGGATGGGTACTTGGTATGTTGACTTTTGCGTAGACTCCCCGGCAACGGCACCAAAAATCCTTCTTGCTACGTCTTGAGCTTGCGTCGGTTTTCCCCGAAGAGGAAGGGATGATGCAGCAAAGTAGCGTAAGTATTTCCCTCAGTTTTTGAGAACCAAGGTATCAATCCAGTAGGAGGCCACGCTCAAGTCCCTCGTACCTGGACAAAATGATAGCTACTCGCAACCAACGCGATTAGGGGTTGTCAATCCCTTCATGGTCACTTACGAGAGTGAAATCTGATAGATATAATATTTTTGGTATTTTTGATATAAAGATGCAAAGTAAAAAGTGAAGGCAAAGTAAAAAAGCAAAACAATATTAAAGTGACGGAGATTGATATGATGAGAATAGACCCCGGGGCCATAGGTTTCACTAGTGGCTTCTCTCAAGAGCATAAGTATTCTACGATGGGTGAACAAATTACTGTTGAGCAATTGACAGAATTGAGCATAATTATGAGAATATCTAGGCATGATCATGCATATAGGCATCACGTCCGTGACAAGTAGACCGAAACGATTCTGCATCTACTACTATTACTCCACTCATCGACCGCTATCCAGCATGCATCTACAGTATTAAGTTAAAAACAGAGTAACGCCTTAAGCAAGATGACATGATGTAGAGAGATAAATTCATGCAATATGAAATAAACCCCATCTTGTTATCCTCGATGGCAACGATACAATACGTGCCTTGCTGCCCCTTCTTTCACTGGGAAAGGACACCGCAAGATCGAACCCAAAGCTAAGCACTTCTCCCATGGCAAGAACTACCAATCTAGTTGGCCAAATCAAATAGAAAATTCGAAGAGACTTGCAAAGATAACCAATCATGCATAAAAGAATTCATAGAAGATTCAAATATTATGCATAGATAGATTTGATCATAAACCCACAATTCATCGATCTCAACAAACACACCGCAAAAAGAAGATTACATCGAATAGATCTCCACAAGAGAGGGGGAGAACTTTGTATTGAGATTCAAGGAGAGAGAAGAAGCCATCTAGCTACTAACTATGGACCTGAAGGTCTGAGGTAAACTACTCACACTTCATCGGAGGGGCTAGGATGATGTAGAAGCCCTCCGTGATGACGGCCCTCTTCCGGCGGAGCTCCAGAATAGGCCCCAAGATGGGATCTCGTGGATACAGAAAGTTACGGCGGTGGAATTAGGTTTTTGGCTCCTGTTTTGATCGTTTGGGGGTACGTAGGTATATATAGGAGGAAGGAGTACGTCGGTGGAGCACCGAGGGGGCCACGAGGCAGGGGGCGCGCCCTAGGGGGGTGCCCCCACCCTCGTGAACTCATCTTCGATCCCTTGTAGTAGGGTCCAAGTCTCTTGGATCACGTTCGGTGAGAAAATCACGTTCCCGAAGATTTTATTCCGTTTGGACTCCGTTTGATATTCTCTTTCTCCGAAACACTGGAATAGGCAAAAAACAGCAATTCTGGGCTGGGCCTCCGGTTAATAGGTTAGTCCCAAAAATAATATAAAAGTAGAAAATAAAGCCCAATATAGTCCAAAACAATAGATAATATAGCATGGAGCAATCAAAAATTATAGATACGTTGGAGACATATCATCAGGCTGAAGCTTTTTCACATAAGCAAGGCAACCCCAAACTTTAAGAAACGACATATTAGGTTTCTTACTAAACCAAATTCATATGGTGTCATCACAACGGATTTAGATGGTGCCCGATTTGACGTGAATGCAACCGTCTCTAAAGCATAACCCCAAAACTATAGTGGTAAATCCGTAATTGACATCATAGATCACACCATATCTAATAATGTACGGTTACGACCCTCGGACACACCATTATGCTGTGGTGTTCCAGGTGGCGTGAGTTACGAAACTATTCCACATTGTTTCAAATGAAGACCTAACTCGTAACTCAAATATTTGCCTCTGTGATCAGATCATAGAAACTTTATTTTCTTGTTACAATGATTCTCCACTTCACTATGAAATTCTTTGAACTTTTCAAATGTTTCGGACTTAATTAAGTAGATATACCCATATCTGCTCATATCATCTATGAAGGTTAGTAAATAACGATACCCTCCGCGAGCCTCAACACTCATTGGACCGCATACATCAGTATGTATTATTTCCAATAAGTCAGTGGCTCGCTCCATTGTTCCGGAGAATGGAGTCTTAGTCATCTTGCCCATGAGGCATGGTTCACAAGCATCAAGTGATTCATAATCAAGTGATTCCAAAAGGCCTTCAGCATGTAGTTTCTTCATGCGCTTTACACCAATATGACCTAAATGGTAGTGCCACAAATAAGTTGCACTATCATTATTAACTTTGCATCTTTTGGCTTCAATATTACGAATATGTGTATCACTACAATCGAGATTCAACAAAAATAGACCACTCATCAAGGGTGCATGACCATAAAATATATTACTCATATAAATAGAACAACCATTATTCTCTAATTTAAATGAATAATTGTCTCGCATCAAACAAGATCCAGATATAATGTTCATGCTCAACGCTGGCACCAAATAATAATTATTCAGGTCTAAAACTAATCCCGAAGGTAGATGTAGAGGTAGCATGCCGACGACTATCACATCGACCTTGGAACCATTTCCAACGAGCATTGTCGCCTCGTCCTTAGCAAATATTCGTTTAATCTGTAGCCCCTGTTTCGAGTTGCAAATATGAGCAACAGAACCAGTATCAAATACCCAGGCACTACTATGAGCTTTAGTAAGATACACATCAATAACATGTATATCAAATATACCTTTCACTTTGCCATCCTTCTTATCCGCCAAATACTTGGGGCATTTCCGCTTCTAGTGGCCAGTCCCTTTGAAGTAGAAGCACTCAGTTTCAAGCTTAGGTATAGACTTGGGCTTGTTCCCGGGAGCAGCAACTTGCTTGATATTCTTCTTGAAGTTCCCCTTCTTGCCTTTGCCCTATTTCTTGAAACTAGTGGTCTTGTTAACCATCAACACTTGATGCTCCTTCTTGATTTCTCCCTTCGCAGCCTTAAGCATCGCGAAGAGTTCGGGAATTGTCTTTTCCATCCCTTGCATATTATAGTTTATGACAAAGCCTTTATAGCTTGGTGGCTGTGATTGAAGAACTCTGTCAATGACACTATCATCTGGAAGATTAACTCCTAGTTGAGTCAAGTGGTTATGGTACCCAGACATTCTGAGTATGTGTTCACTGACATAACTGTTCTCCTCCATCTTGTAGCTACAGAACTTGTTGGAGACTTCATATCTCCCAACTTGGGCATTTGCTTGAAATATTAACTTCAATTCTTGGAACATCTCATATGCTCCATGACATTCAAAATGTCTTTGAAGTCCCGATTCTGAGCCGTAAAGCATGGCGCACTAAACTATCGAGTAGTCATCAAATTTAGCTTGCCAGACGTTCATAACGTCCGGTGTTGCTCCTGCAGCAGGCCATGCACCCAACGGTGCTTCAAGGAGGTAATTCTTCTATGAAGCAATGAGGATAATCCTCAAGTTATGGACCCAGTCCATGTAGTTGCTACCATCATCTTTCAGCTTAGCTTTCTCTAGGAACACATTAAAATTCAAGGGAATGGTAGCATGGGCCATTGATCTACAACAACATAGATATGCAAAAACTATCAAGACTAAGCTCATGATAAATTTAATTTCAATTAATCATATTACTAAAGAACTCCCACTTGGATAGACATCCCTCGAGTCATCTAAATGATGACGTGATCCATATCAACTAAACCATGTCCGATCATCACATGAGATAGAGTAGTTTTCAATGGTGAACATCTCTATGGTGATCATATCTACTATATGATTCACGTTCGACCTTTCGGTCTCAGTGTTCCGAGGCCATGTATGTACATGCTAGGCTCGTCAAGTTTAACCTGAGTATTTTGCATGTGCAAAACCGTCTTACACCCGTTGTATGTGAACATAGAGCTTATCACACCCGATCATCACATGGTGTCTCTGCATGATGAACTGTAGAAATGGTGCATACTCAGGGAGAACACTTATACCTTGAAATTTAGTGAGGGATCATCTTATAATGCTACAGCCATACCAAGCAAAATAAGATGCATAAAAGATAACCATCACATGCAATCAAAATACGTGACATGATATGGCCATCATCATCTTGTGCCTTTGATCTCCATCTCCAAAGCACAGTCATGATCTCCATCGTCACCGGCTTGACACCTTGATCTCCATCATAGCGTCATTGTCGTCTTGCCAACTATTGCCTCTACGACTATCGCTAATGCATAGTGATAAAGTAAAGCAATTACATGGTGATTGCATTTCATACAATAAAGCGACAACCATAAGGCTCCTGCCAGTTGTTGATAAATTTTACAAAACATGATAATCTCATACAATAACTTATATCACATAATGTCTTGACCATATCACATTACAACAAGCCCTGCAAAAACAAGTTAGACGTCCTCTACTTTGTTGTTGCAAGTTCTACGTGGCTGCTACGGGCTTCTAGGGAGAACCGTTCTTACCGAAGCATCAAAACCACAACGATTTTTCGTCAAGTGTGTTGTTTTAGCCTTCAACAAGGACCGACCGTAGTCAAACTCGATTAAACTAAAGTTGGAGAAACAGACACCCGCCAGCCACCTTTATGCAAAACAAGTTGCATGTCTGCCGGTGGAACCGGTCTCATGAACGTGGTCATGTAAGGTTGGTCTAGGCAGCTTCATCCAACAATGCCGCCGAATCAAAGTAAAACATTGGTGGTAAGCAGTATGACTATGATTGCCCACAACTCTTTGTGTTCTACTCGTGTATATCATCTACGCATAGACCTGGCTCGGATGCCACTATTGGGGAATGTAGCATGCAATTTCATAAAAATTCCTACGGTCACGCAAGATCTATCTAGGAGATGCATAGCAAGGAGAGAGGGAGAGTGTGTCCATGTACCCTCATAGACAAAAAGCGGAAGCGTTAGGTTAACGCGGTTGATGTAGTCGAACATCTTCATGATCCAACCGATCTAGTACCAAACATACGGCACATCCGAGTTCTACACATGTTCAGCTCGATGATGTCCCTCGAACTCTTGATCCAACAGAGGGTCGAGGGAGAGTTTCGTCACCATGACAGCGTGGTGACAGTGATGGTGATATGATCCACGCAGGGTTTTGCCTAAGAACTATGTGAATATGACCGGAGGAGTAAACCATGGAGGGAGATGCCGCACACGGCTTGGAACAATTGGTGTGTCTCCAAGGGGTGCCCTGCACACGTATATAAAGGAGGAGGGGAGGAGGCCGGTGATGTCGCTTGAAGCTACTTCGGTGTTTCCCCAAAGAGGAAGGGATGATGCAGCACAGCGGTGTTAGGTATTTCCCTCAGATGTGAAACCAAGGTGATCGAACTAGCAGGAGAACCAAGCAACACAATGCAAGCATCACCTGCACACAAATAACAAATACTCGCAACACGACATGTAAAAGGGGTTGTCAATCCCTTTCGGGTAACGACGCCAGAAATTGGCAAACGGACGTGAGAGAATTCTAAATATTGATAGATCGAACACCAAATAAAATAAATTGTAGCATGGAATTTTTGTATTTTTGGTTTAGTAGATCTAAAAATAAAAGGCAAATAAAATAAATCGCGAAGGCAAATAATATGAGAAAGAGACCGGGGGCCGTAGGTTTCACTAGTGGCTTCTCTCGAGAAAAATAGCAAACGCTAGGTAAACAAATTACTGTTGGGCAATTGATAGAACTTAAAATACTCATGACGATATCCAGGCAATGATCATTACATAGGCATCACGTCCAAGATTAGTAGACCGACTCCTGCCTGCATCACTACTATTACTCCACACATCGACTGCTATCCAGCGTGCATCTAGTGTATTAAGTTCATGGAGAAACAGAGTAATGCAATAAGAACGATGCCATGATGTAGACAAGATCTATCTATGTAGAGATAGACCCCATCGTTTTATCCTTAGTAGCAACGATACATACGTGTCGGTTCCCCTTCTGTCACCGAGATCAAGCACCGTAAGATCGAACCCACTACAAAGCACCTCTTCCAATTGCCAGATAAATAGATCAAGTTTTCCGAACAAAAACCAAATATCGGAGATGAAATACGAGGCTATAAGCAATCATGCATATAAGAGATCAATGAAATTCAAATAACTTTCATGGATATAAAAAGATAGATATGATCATAAACTCAAAGTTCATCCGATCCCAACAAACACACTACAAAAAGAGTTACATCATATGGATCTCCAAGAGACCATTGTATTGAGAATCAAACGAAAGAGATGAAGACATCTAGCTACTAACTACGGACCCAAAGGTCTACAAAGAACTACTCATGCATCATCAGA
>NC_041384.1:257240520-257305515 GCF_002162155.2 Triticum dicoccoides
AGATTGGATGTGGTGGTTCTGGACTCTACGGCGGCTGGAATTGATTTTCGTCGAGTCCCCTCGGGTTTCTGGAATATTGGGGTATTTATAGAGAAAAGAGGCGATCCGAGGGGCACCCGAGGTGGGCACAACCCACCAGGGCACGCCTGGGCCTCCCGGCGTGCCCTGGTGGGTTGTGCTCTCCTCGGAGCACCCCCAGGTGCAGCCTTGGTCCATTAGGTATCTTCTGGTCCATAAAAAATCTCCGTAAAGTTTCATTGCATTTGGACTCTGTTTGGTTTTGATTTTCTATGATGTAAAAACATGCAAAAAATAGCAACTGGCACTTGGCACTATGTCAATAGGTTAGTACCAAAAAATGATATAAAATGACTATAAAATGATTATAAAACATCCAAGATTGATTATAAAACATGGAATAATAAAAAATTATAGATACATTGTAGACGTATCAGCATCCCCAAGATTAACTCCTACTCGTCCTCGAGTAGGTAAGTGATAAAAACAGAATTTTTGATGTGGAATGGTGCCTAACATGTCATATCATATTCTTTTCTTTATAGCATGGACATTTGGACTTTTATATTGTTCAAAGCAATAGTCTAGTTTTGACATTATAACTTAAACACTCAAGCATATCAACAAGCAACCGTGTCTTTCAAAATATCAATGCTAAAATAAGCTATCCCTAGCCCATCATGCTCAATCATTGATCCATTCATGAAACACACTCACATGTTAACTACACCCAATGCTCAAGTACAATCATAGTGCCTCCTAGTTGGTTCTTTTATAAGAGAAGATGGAGACTCAAATTCAAAAATAAAAAATGCATAAAATAAAATAAAGGCCCTTCGTAGAGGGAAGTAGGGATTTATACAGGTGCCAGAGCTCAAAGCGAAAAACTTAGAGATAAAAGATTTTGGGAGGTGTGTCCTTCCCACCAACGAAAACGACTTAGAGTTCCCAACACTTTCCATGCTAGATATATCATAGGCGGTTCCCAAACATAAAATAAAGTTTATTCCTTTTTCCACCATACTTTTACTTTCCATGGCTAACCGTATACACGGGTGCCTTCCGTACCAACAATTTTCAAGGAATTTATTATTTGACAACATAAAGTAAATTCATTTTTCATTTCGGGACTGGGCATCCCTAATACCTTTTCCTTACTCTCATGCAATGACAAGTGAATAAACACTCATCGTGAGAATAACACATCAAGCATGGAAAATATTAGCCACCCCTGACCACTCCACGAGTGGAACGAACACACAAAAGAGAAGTTTATTTTGAAAATTAGAGATGGCACATACAAATTTGCTTAGAACGACAAAAGAATACCGTAAATAGGTAGATATAGTGGACTCATATGGCAAAACTAGTTTAAAGGTTTTTGGATGCACAAGTAGTGATCATACTTAGTGCGAAATGATGGCTAGCAAAAGATTGAGAAGCGACCAACCAAGAAACGAATAATCTCATAAGCGAGCATTAAGAATAATTAACACCGAATAATGCACCACAAGTAGGATATAATTTCATTATATAATTATTGACTTTTGTGCTTGCATAGGGAATCACAAACCTTAACACCAATATTATTACTAAAGCATAATTACTCATCAACATAACTCGCATATCACATCATCATATCTCAAAACTATTACTAAGAATCAAGTTTATTTTGCCCAATGATCTTCATGAAATTTTTTATTATATCCTTCTTGGATATCTACCACTTTGGGAATAATTTTTATATGTTGCTTTTTATAAGCTCAAACAAATATAAGTGAAGTTCATGAGCATAATTTTTCTTCCTCTCAAATTAATTTAAGTGAAGCACTTGAGAATTTCTTGAAAATTTTACTAACTCTAAAATAAATCTAAGTGAAGCAAGAGAGCATTTCTTCAAAAATACTAAAGCACACCGTGCTCAAAAAGATATAAGTGAAGCACTAGAGCAAGTCCATAGCTCATAAAAATTTAAGTGAAGCATAGAGTGCAATTCTAACAAGTCATGACACAATTTTGTGTAACGCCCCGGATGTAACATTCAACAATTGTAACTCCAACTCTTGCCATTTCCGGCTATGTGATATGATATATCCTTCGTGGTTGGGTTTTTGCCTTCATTTTACATTTTGTTCATGTCATGCATTTCATCTGATGTCATCATGTGCAGCTCATTTGCATTCGTGTTCGTCTCATGCATCCGGTCATTTACCCGTTGTCCGTTTCGGAATCCGAGACTCCCACATGCACCCGTTGCACCTCTCAAATCTCGTTTCGTGAGCGGGAGAAAAACGTTCTCGGAATGGGTCAAGATTTGTCGAGTTGCCTTGGTACGTCACCGATAGGCCGCCTGTCAAGTTCCGTTCCATTTGGAGGTCGTTTGATGCCCCAACGGTTAACCGGGTAACTGCAAAAGCCTCTCCTCTCTCTCTTTCTCTCTCTCTCTCTCTCTCTCTCTCTCTCTCTCTCTCTCTCTCTCTCTCTCTCTCTCTCTCTCTGCAGCCAAGCACCCCTTCAAAACAGCTCACTAGCCCATCCAAACCCCCTCCATGCTCTCCATCGTTGGATCACGATCGTGTGTGTTGGGATATAACTATTAGGTATGACCCGCCCAGGAGGGGCCGGATCATCCCCATGAAGATTTATCATAATAAAGCCCAAGATCGCACGACGGTTCATGGATAGGCTTAGTAGCGGGCCCAGACCCGAAGGTGGCTTAAGGCCCATAAGCATAAACCGCCATATATGTAAAACTTGTAAAGTAAGGCATGTAAGATATGTCACCGAGCCGGACACGTTGTATGAGCCGGCCGGGACTCTGTAAGCCACGGGGCGTCAACCCGTGTATATAAGGGGATGACCCGGCGGTGGCTTAGGACAAGAAACAACAGATTCGCGAGCCGGTCAAGCGTATTCGCTCCCTGCTCATCGAAACCCTAGCAATTCCACATACAACTGGATTAGGCTTTTACCTTCACCACAAGGGGCCGAACCAGTATAAACTCCTCGTGTCCTTTGTCTTGATTAACCCCTTCAATCTAACCTCAACGCGATGGCTCCACGACTAAGTCCTCTCTCTAGGACATCTGCCGTGATATTTCCACGATAGTTGGCGCCCACCATGGGGCTATCGCAAGATGGTTTCGAGTTCTTGAAGGGAAACTTCAAAGGGATCAAGGGATACGCCGTGGGCCGGCTGACCAAGAGTCGCCGTGGCAGGCTCTACATCGATGATGCAGGTTGGGGCCCCGAGGCCGGCTCAATAGAGTACGGGTACCAGGTCCCCTTTGGCGGAATTCACGTTTTCATCGGCAAGATCGGCGAACCAGGCCCTGAGGCAGACATCTGCACCGACATCGTCAAGACGGCTCAGTGTGCGAGACCCGCCCGGATTCGGCCAGCCATGAAGCGTGCCTTTGTGGGATTTATCCATGGAGAGGGATCTGAACACAGATCAGCATCTGGTGACGAGATCGTCATCTATTCCGATGGCGGGTCATCGACTCGTGATACAGGGTCGTTGTGCCAATTGCAAGACGGCAGGCTTGGGGGCTGTTCCGATGGCGACAGTATTCTGGACCCCAATGAGCCGCCGAATTGGGTTGCAATCTTTATGGCCGGTACCCAGCCTGTGCAGCACTCATCAACGGCGGCGGAGCTGGTTTCCGAGTTAGGAGCGACGGCGGCTGCCGGGGCTGGAGGCCCTGAGCGCCCACCGGCTCATGTTTTAACTAACTTATTGGACAAGATGATTGCGCTGATTCTGACACCAGTTAACCCAGCGGATTAAAATCAGCATAATGCGGCGATTACAGAGGTACGTGATGATATAGCGCAGGCCAGGGAGGCGCTGAACACTGAAAATACTAGGATGGCGGAGGAGCGGGCTGCTTTGGATGCACAGGCACAACGAGTCCAAGCGAAATCCTACCGGCTCATGCTAGATCAGAACACCTCAAATGAAGTGATGAGGAGGAGGCATCAGAGTCATCTGCCGGTGACTATTGAAGCGAGGAATCTTTTTAACACGCCTGGGGCAGGAACCAGTAACCCGGCAGCAGTAAACCGGGCCGGAGCGCCTGGGACAGGAACATCGGTTCAGCCACGTGTAATGGATCCGCCTCGACAGAACAGTAACCCACCACAGCATATATCGACACCACCGGGTCATTACTCCAACCCTTTGGATAACATGGTTGCTGCAGCGTCCCGACTGGCGGCTATCCCTGTGGAAGGTGACTCGCCAGCAGCGGTTGAGGCACGGAGGGCTAGAGAGTTTCTTCAGACAGCATTGGTGGAGCAGTAGGCATACTCTTACAGCCGTGATAGGATTCACTCCACACCTCGTCCAAGCCGAAGCTACAATAGAAATTTAGATGAGCTAGCAGTGTCAAGAAGTGGACGGAATCATAACCCGCCACGTGGTAATGATCCGGCGGGCGGTGGAGCTAATGCTCAGAACGTGGTGGATCAAGGAAGAGCCCGTCGAGAGGCCGAGCTGGCGGCTCAGTATGCGGCTCGTCAACCAACTCCGATTCGTCCAACCACCTCGGTGGAGCCGGGTCTGACCTTTAGAAACTTGGGGTGCCGTGTTTAGCGCCGGATCTGTGGAACGAGCGTCTGCCCAAGGATTTCAAAAGGCCTCGTAAGGTGCCCGATTACACCACTGATTTAAGTCCTGAAGTGTGGGTTGAGAGTTATGAGATGGCTATGGAGTTGTTGGATGTCAGTGAAGTAGCCTGTGCTAAATACTTTCCTTTGATGGTGCAAGGAACAGCCCGTACTTTGTTAAAGGGGCTCCCAGCTAATTCCATCGGGTCATGGGCCGAGTTAAAGGCCCGGTTCATCCAGAACTTTAAGGATACATGTAAACAACCCATGTCCATTGTGGATCTGGCCTCCTGTGTCCAAGAGGAAGGCGATTCAACAACCCATTGGGTGCGCCGGGTCTTGACAATCTTACATCCATCAGATCGTATTAACGCCGATTCAACGGTGTTGATGTTGGAGAACAATTGCTATTTCCTGCCTCTAAAGCAGAAGTTAGGGTGGCTCAAGCGTCACTGCAATGACATGGGGACACTCACGACGACTCTGGTTAAATATGATGACTCTGATAGTACCAAAGATCCCGAGTCTAATGACGAAAAAGCAAGGAAGGGAAAGACGAGCGGCAACGTCAAAGAACAACAGTGTAACTTGGGAGGCAACGGTAAGCGCAAGGCTGATAATAGTTTTGACTTTGTGACTAACACCAATGCATAGGATAATGGACAGTGTTGTAAGGGCAGACCGCTGCCAAGAGCCGGCAGGTCTAGTGTCAATCTTGAGCGAATGTTGAATGAGCCCTGCCCATGACATGGTACGAAGGAAAGGCCGTCTGGGCACCTGTGGAAGGATTGTAACATCATGAGGGAGTTCAAGAATTCAAACCTTTTTCATAATAGTCACGGGCCTGGTGGCGGTCCTGGCGGCTCTTACAGAGCGGGTCACGGCGGTGGCTGCTCTAATTTCGGGTTTCAGGGAAATCAAAATAATCATGGCAGCCAGGGTGGTTACAACCAGCAAAGTAATCAGGGGGTCAGCAGCAGCATCAGTATGGTTATCAGAGCAACCCAAAACAGTTGAATAGTGGGCAGTATCATGTATTTACCACTAGCTTATGTAAACGTGACCAGAATCTTCATAAGAGGGTCGTCAATGCTGTTGAGCCGGCGGTTCCTCATTACTTGCGTTGGTCCGAGCAGCCCATTGTGTGGAGCTGGGAGGATCACCCGCCCCGAGTTGATAATCCGGGTCACTTAGAGTTGGTGGTGGCACGTCAGGTTGGAGGGTATAAGTTCACCAAGGTACTCATGGACGGAGGAAGCATCATTAATATTCTCTATTATGAGACCTTCCGTCGCATTGGGTTGACAGACAAAAATCTTAATCCGTCAAACACTGTTTTTCACGGTGTGGTACCTAGTAAGTCGGCATATCCAATGGGAAAGATAGCTCTGGAGGTTGCTTTTGGAGATGACCATGATTCCAGATTGGAGACATTGACCTTTGAAGTGGTGAAAATTAAAAGCCCATATCATGCTTTGTTTGGACGGCCGGCTTATGCTAAGTTCATGGCCAGGCCATGTTATGTTTATCTACAGCTCAAGATGTCGGGTCACAAGGGAACCATCATAGTACATGGAAGCCGGAAGATAGCTTTGGAATGTGAAGAGGGTGATGCGGCTTATGCCGAGTCAGTTTGTGCGACAAAAGAGTTAAAGTTTTACAAGGACAATGTTGACCCAGCAGATATGACGTCCCTGAAGAAGCCCACAACAGAGCATGACCCGGTTTTGAAGTTTAAATCGGCAGATGATACCAAGATGGTTGATTTTGTTACTGGCGACTCATCCAGGGAGTTCACAATCAGTGCCAATCTGGATCCAAAATAGGAAAGCACGCTCATCGAGTTCATCCATGAGAACCGGGACATTTTTGCATGGAATCCTTCTGACATGCCAGATGTACCAAGGGAACTCGCTGAGCACGTTCTAATATTGATCCAAAATTTAAACCGGTTAGGCAGTTTCTTCTCCGGTATAATGAGGAGAGGAAGAAAGCTATTGGAGAAGAGGTAGCCCGTCTTCTGGCAGCTGGGTTTATTGTTGACGTTTTTCATCCTGAGTGGTTGGCTAACCCGGTGCTGTGCTTAAGAAAAATGGCACTTGGCTTATGTGTGTGGATTACACGAATTTAAGCAAAGCTTGTCTAGCTGATCCTTTTGCTCTCCCTCGTATTGATCAGATTATTGATGCTACGGCGGGTTGTGAGCATTTTAGTTTTTTGGATGCTTATTCTGGCTATCATCAGATCAAGATGGCAGTTAAGGACCAGGAGAAGACATCATTTAGAACTCCCTTTGGAGCCTTCTGCTATGTATCAATGCCTTTTGGGCTCAAGAGTGCCCAGGCGACTTATCAGAGATGTGTGCAGAACTGTTTACATAACCAGATTGGTCGCAATGTTCATGCTTATGTAGATGACATTGTAGTAAAGTCAAGAAAGAAAGAGACCAGGATTGACGATTTAAAGGAGACATTTGACAATCTCCGGGTCTACAAGATGATGCTTAACCTGGACAAGTGTTTTTTTGGTGTGCTAGCAGGTCAACTCTTGGGTTTTCTGGTGTCAGACAGAGGCATTGAAGCTAACCCGGAGAAGATCAAGGCCATTACCTTTCTGGCTAAACCGGCGTGTATCAACGATGTTTAGCGACTGGTGGGTCATATTGCGGCTCTGAGCCCGTTTGTAAGCCGGCTAGGTGAGAAGGCTCTGCCTCTTTATCAGATGATGAAGAAGACATATCATTTTGTTTGGAGTGATGCTACTAACCAAGCCTTGGAGGATTTGGAAAAACAGTTGGCTAAGTCGCCCTTGCTTGCTGCCCGTATTGATAATGAGCCATTGTTGTTATATGTGGCTGCTAATGCCCGGGCCGTCAGCGTGGCTATTGTAGTGGAGTGAAAGGAGGCAGGCAAGGAGCATCCGGTTCAAAGGCCGATTTATTATATCAGTGAGGTTCTTATTGAGTCCAAGCAGAGATATCCACACTGGCAGAAGCTCGTATATGGGGTGTTCTTGGCAAGCCGAAAGCTTAAGCATTATTTTCTGGGTCATCTCATCATCGTGGTCAGTTCTACTTCTTTGGGAGACATCATCCAAAACAGAGAAGCGACTGGCCGGGTTGCCAAGTGGGCTATTGAGCTTGGACCTCATGGGTTGAAGTATGTGCCTCGCACAGCTATAAAATCTCAGGTGTTGGTGGATTTCATTAATGATTGGCAGAGCTGCAGATGCCTGAGGAAAAGCCGGATAACACATATTGGACGATTCATTTTGATGGGTCCAGGCAATTGGAGGGCTCGGGGGCTGGAGTTATTGTTGCTTCCCCTCGAGGTGATAAATTTTGTTATGTTCTCCGTTTGATGTTTCCTTGTACTAACAATGCAGCTGAGTATGAAGCTTTGCTCCATGGCCTTCGGATGGCTAATGAAATGAATTTAAGACGGGTTAAATGCTTCGGTGATTCAGACTTGGTGGCTCAGCAAGTCTCTGGTACTTGGGATTCTAAGGATCCACTCATGGCAGCTTATCGACGAGAGGTGGATATCATCGCTGGTCACTTTAAGGGTTATCAAGTGGATCACATTGACCGAAGGAAAAATGAAGCGGATGATGCCTTAAGCCGGTTAGGTTCTCAACGTAAACCGGTGTCGCCTAATGTATTTCTTGATGTCTTACATAACCCGTCAGCCAAGTTACCTACGGAGGAGGATTTATCCATTCCTGACCCAGAAGCTCAGTTGGTGGCGGCTCTACACGTGATCCCGGATTGGACAGTTCCTTATTTGGCTTACATGAACCAAGGTGAGTTACCTGAGGATGAAACTTTAGCCAGGTAGATAGCTCGGCGGTCTAAGTCAATGACAATTGTTAATGGAGAATTGCATCACCGCAGTGTTACAAGGGTGTTTCAACATTGTGTTTCTCAGGAAGAGGGTTGTGAGATCTTACGAGAGATCCATGAAGGGGATTGTGGTCATTATGTCGGTTCAAAATCCCTTGTGGATAAAGCTTTCCGTCATGGGTTCTATTGGTTAATAGCTCATGCCAATGCGGAGGACCTTGTCAGTAGGTGTGATGGATGTCAGAAATTCGCAAGACGAGCTCATGTGACAGCTCAAGAATTGAGGATGATTCCAATTACTTGGCCGTTTGCAGTCTGGGAGCTTGATATGGTTGGACCTTTAAAAAGATCCAAGGATAAGAAGACCCACCTATTGGTGGCGGTTGACAAGTCCACTAAATGGGTAGAGGTAGATCGGGTCAGTAAGTGTGACGTAGCAACAGCGGTTCAGTTCATGAAGAAGGTGATTTTCCATTTTGTCTTTCCACACAACATTATAACAGATAATGGCACTAATCTCTCTAAAGGTGCTATGGACGAATTTTGTCAGCGAGAGCATATTCGGCTTGATGTATCATCAGTGGCTCACCCTCAATCCAATGGTCAAGCTGAGAGAGCAAATCAGGAGATCTTGAAGGGTATCAAGCCCCGGCTTATGGTTCCCTTGCAGAGGACGCCGGGTTGTTGGGTAGAGGAGTTACCTTCCGTGTTATGGAGCATCAACACCACCCCAAACAGATCTACAGGCTACATACCTTTTTTCATGGTTTGTGGAGCAGAGGCAGTTCTTCCTAGTGACATCCGTCATCACTCGCCTCGTGTGGAGGCTTATGTTGAAGCTGACAATGAAAAAGCACATCAAGATGTGCTGGATCTGTTGGATGAGGAGCGTGATATAGCAGCAGCTCGTTTGGTGATTTATCACCAAGATTTACGCCGTTATCACAGCCGCCGGGTTAAAACCAGAGCTTTTCAAGAAGGTGACCTGGTGCTCCGGCTTATCCAAGACCAGACAGATATGCGTAAGTTATCCCCACCTTGGGAAGGACCCTTTGTGGTCAGCAAGAATCTGAACAACGGGTCATACTATCTTGTCGATGTTCGAGACCACAAGGACTCACGCACGCCGGAGGAGGAGACCCGCTGGCCCTGGAATATCGCTCAACTTAGGCCTTACTATACCTAAGCCACCAGCTCTTCCAATGTACATATTTTGACAATGTATATACTATGATCAATATAATAAAGTTGGCATCCCTGCTAAAGTAGGGCCTCTGTCGTTTTTTCATCTCTAATTAATAAGTCTTCCATGAGTTGGGGGATTTTGCTTTATACAGCACAGTTCTAATAACCCTCTGATCCGGCTTATAAGCCGTATACATACATGAAGGAAAAAATTTGGGACCAAAGAGGGTCTGTGGCAAAAGCACGGCTCAAACATGGGTACACCTTGAGCACAGCTCAAAATATCACGAGGGGGCTCTTTTGTTCTAAAGAACAATGAGTTCATAACCTTGTGATAGGCTATAAAAGCCAGGCTTGGAAGCCAGGTGTCTTCACCTAAAAACCTGGGTTATCCTGCCTATATGCCAGCTGCTTCTCCATCAGGTAATCCTGATTAACCCATCGAACTCTTAACAGTCATATTTGAATTTGTTAAGGTTAAAACGATGGATATCATGAGAGATCACGGTTTTGCGGATAGCAAGGAGAAGCTCAGGCTATAAAGCCGCCTTCCTTGGAACTTGGATAAATCGGCCTGTGATGTCTGATAGCGACTCTAACCCCGCGTACTCCTGACAGGTCTATCTTTCAATAATAACTTGTAGCGACCGGACATCAACCAGTCTGATCTGTCACAACCCTAGAATTTGTTTGTAATTAGTTTCCTTTGAGAGCATCATGCATCATGTCTAAATTCTGAAAGTTAAATTGAGGTTAGTTGAAACCCTCAGAAGTCACTTCAGAAATAATCAACATTAAAATCTTTTCGAATAGGTCCAAGAAAATGTTCATGTTTCTCTTTGAAAATATTGGCCAGAACTAAAATTCAAACCAATATTTTCAGGAGCTCATAAATATTTATTTTGGGCATTTGGAATTAATTCAATAATTAGTTGCATTGGATTTATATTTTATATATTTCAAATATGATCCAATAATTCTGGAAATTGTTGTGGGGCTTTATATTAATGTCACTAGTCCATACAACAATTTATAGAAGCTCAAAAAAATGAGTTGGGTTAAAAATCAAATCAAAATAGAGTTACAGAAAAATAGAAAATAGAAATAAAAAAACAGAAGAAAGCTTACCTCAGCTTACCCGGGCCACTGCTGGCCTGGCACTATGCCGGCCCAGCCAACTGGCCAGCGACAGTCACCCCCTACCTCGCGTCAGAAGGCAGGGGTGCGTGCTCGCCGCGCGCCAGCCACGCGTCGGCCACCTCCTGCCTCCCTGCCTGTCTCCCCGTCGCCCTGAGGACGCCACGCGACCCCCTTGATGCTCTCCCATTCTCTCTCTCGTTCTTTCCCCCTCCTCTGTCTCGCTCTCTCTCCCAAAGCCGAGTGGAGCCGTAGCCGCCGTTCACTGCCGCCGCAGCCACCGACCACCCCTCGCCCTACCGATGAGTCCCGAAGCTCCGCCGCGACGCCCTCTCCCTCCCCACCGAGCCACGCTTCACCAGAGGCCCTGCATCGCCGCCATCGGGTCGTCTTCAACCTCGGCACCCGCCGGACGCCGTTCATCGATTCGTGTCGTCCAGGGCTTCCCCGACCTCGACCTCGACTCCGTTCGACCCCTCTGTGAGCCCCCGTCGTTTCCCCCTTGTTTCCCCTCTCCAACCCTTCCTCTAGCCGTGCTTTTCGTCGGAGCCGAGAGCTCACGCCCGCCGGCCATGTCGTCGTAGCTTGCGCCTGGGCGCGTCATCGTGCTTAGGTTGCTCCTAGGAGACGACCCCGACCACCAGCTGGTCTTGCCGTGCACCATAACACCGAACCCGTGCGTGTCCGAACTCCGGCCGCCACCGTTTCGGTCGCCGCCGTCGATCCTAGCCACCGCAGCTCTGGCCACCACCACTGGTCGACGCAGCTCGCTCCCAGGAGCACGTAGGAGCAAACCCCGCCTCAAACCGTGGGCTGTAGCGGAGTTCCGACGATCTCCACCGCGCGAAATGGTCGTCGCCGGTGAAACTCCAACGACTGATGATGTGGACGTCATTAGGCGCTAACCCAACCAGTTAACCACCCTAACAGCCACCGACAGCGGGCCCTACCGCAGGGTCAAACTCAGTCAACATTGGGTTTGATCGTGTTTAGTCCTGTGTCACTGACGTGTGGACCCCACATGTCAGGTTTGACCTGGAACAAGCCCGGTTGACCTGGTGACATCATGCTGCTATCATGCTGACGCAATAAAGCTTTTCTGGTGTTTTTATTAATTCAGGAAATTCCAAAAAATTCCCAAAACTTCAAAAAATCATAGAAAATAATCTATAACTCCAATGGAAATAAATTATATATGAAAAATGATCAGAAAAATCCAAAGAATCTGTTTATGCCATGATCATGCATGTTTGAACAAGTTAACCTCACTGAATAGGACAAATGATGATTAGGGAAAATTATGAAATAACATTTGGAGTTGGAATTTGCTCTTGTTTTTGTTCCACTTCAATTAAATTGGCTAGATATTGCATTAGGTCAATTCAGTACCTTAATATCTCATATCATTCATTTGCTTGTGAATTGCATTAATTGAATGTTGTTTATGTTCCCTTGCCGGTAATTGTCCCCTCTTAGTAGACGTGTTTCGACGGTGAATTCGATGTCACCGAAGAAGAGCTATAATATCTTCAGAAGTGCCAGGCAAGCAAAACCCCCTTGCTCATTCCGATACAATCCCACTCTCTTGCTCATGCTCTCTTTTACTTCATTAGGACAACAATGATTCATCTGTTACTTGCTGCGGTAGTTGAACCCCTTATCCTCTACATGACCTGTCATTGCCACAGTAAATAGATGAAACCCACTAGCATGAGTAGGAGTTATTTGAGCCCTGATGTGCCTACTCATTCATGCTTGTATGTCATGCCTGCTATTGCATAGAGTCGTGTCAGGTCTGGTTCATCGGGGATGAATTGGAGGTGTGTGAACATGTCCTACGGTGTGTGAGCTAAGTGTGTGAACACGATTTGGTAAAGGTAGCGGTGAGAGGCCATGTAGGAGTACATGGTGGGTTGTCTCACTGAAACTGTCCTCAGGAACTGAGTTCTGTGTTTGTGATCCATGAAACAGCTACTACCACACATTGGGCCCTGAAATATGACCCCGCTCGACTTATTGACCCCTCTCATCCTCTGTGCAGGAGTTGCAACTAGTTTCTGGTGTTTGTAGGTTATGTGTTGGTGGCCGTGCGTAGCGCTGACCCTAGGGGTGGGCTATGATGCGGTAGATACACTGCGGCCGGGTATGCCGGCCGCCCGTTTGGCGTCTCGGGACCCTGTACACATCGTTTGGGGCCGTTGAGGACACCCCGGCCGGATTTCCTTGCGGATGGAACCCGAATAGGCGATAAACCTGGACTAGAGACTTGTGTGGTTAGTCAGGTCGTGGTCTACACCCACGTCAGCTTTTACTTGAAGTCTGCCGAGCACATGTCGTGTGCAGACGCTAAGTGGTGGAAACATGTGTGACGAAGTACACCCCTGCAGGGTTATAAATGATCTATTTGAATAGCCATGTCCGCGTTAAAGGACTTCTGAATTGCCTATAACAGTTCATAGACAAGTGAAAGTGGATACTCTAAAACTCGCAAGATAAGTTTGAGTGCTATGGATGGCCTTCTCGTAGGGAGACGGGAGCGGATCCATAGTGGTGTATTGAATGGTGAATATGTGGACTCGTATGCGCCACCTCAAAAGAGTTACTTGCAGTCGTAGTTTAAGATAGCCACCGAGTAAAAGCTGGCTTGCTACAGTTAAACTCCACCACCCCTCTTTGTTGATACCGATGCATATGTAGCTAGTTGTGATGTAAGTCTTGCTGGGTACTTTTGTACTCACGTTTGCTTAATTTATGTTTTGCAGAGAGACTTCAGTCTCGCTAGTAGTTTCGCGTGGACTTCGACGTTTAGCTTGATACCTCAGCTACGATCTTGTGCCCTCGGCAGGATCTGGTAGATAGTCAGGCTTCTTAGCCTTTTTCATTTGTAGATGCCTGTACTCAGACATGTTAAGCTTACGCATGTGCTTTGATTTGTATGCTATGATTGTTGGGTCATGAGACCCAGGTTTGTAATTTCTCGCTCCTCGGAGCCTAATGAATAAATACTTGAGTCGTAGAGTTATGTTGTGATGCCATGTTGTATTTACACATATCGAGCATATTGTGTGTATGATTGAAATGCTTGGTATGTGTGGCATCCGACAATCTAGTTGTTTATCCTTGGCAGTCTCTCTTATGGGGAAATGTAGTCTAGTGCTTCCATGAGCCATAGTAGTCCGCTACAGCCCGGTTCACCGGAGTCCTGCTAGCCCAACACTACTGCTCAGGACACTTGACTGGCCGGCATGTGTTTCACTTCGTTCCTGTGTCTGTCCCTTCGGGGAAATGTTACGTAGTGACATCCGAAGTCCTGCCTAGCCTGCTACAGCCCGGGTTCCCGGAGTCCTGTTAGCCTAGTGCTACAGCCCGGATTCACACGCTACTGACCGACATGCTCGATGTGATTCATGTATGCCTGTCCCCATAGGTTGGTGCCGCTTTGGGTTCACGACTAGCCATGTCGGCCCGGGTTCTCTGTCATATGGATGCTAGTGACATTATCATATACATGAGCCAAAAGGATCAAACGGTCCCGGGCCAGGTAAGGTGGCACCCATGGGAATACCATGCGTGAGGCCGCAAAGTGATTTGAAGTGTTACATGCTAGATCGGTGTGACTTAGGATCGGGGTCCTGACATGATCTCTGTGCATCAGTGTCATCCCTGGATTGGTTATGCTGACACGCACAGTACTTGGAGGATTTATAACAGAGTAGAAATCACACATCGATGTCTCAAAAGAGAACTTATTACAATAAATATGGCTTAAGGCCATCTAATAACGATAACAGCGGAAGGCTAGGAAGATAAGTGAGTCCATCAACTCCAACAACATCACTGAGTATAGAACCACGACCTAAACGCACCTTACTCGTCATCTGAAAAGTCTGCAACATGAACGTTGCAGCCCAAAACGGGTCAGCACATGGAATATGCTGGCAAAGTAACACATAGAGAGTAATGAAAGAATAAGGCTATACTACATGCATATTTGGCTGGTGGAAAGCTCTATGGTTACAGTTTTGTGTAAAGCCAATTTTTCCCTACTGCAAAGGAATAAATTTTATTTAACTATCATGGTAGTTGTTAAACATTGAGAGTGTAGACACCCTCTCAATCCCAATTAAGCATCATCATTAAAAACCCAACAAAATTAATTAGAGTAACATGATGAGATTCACATGATAATCCAAGTAATAGATACTCAAGTTGTCCATAACCGGGGACACGGCTAACCATGATTAGTTTATACACTCTGCAGAGGTTTGCGCACTTTTCCCCACAAGACTCGATCTCCTCCGTTGGGATTCTCGCACCACATGGTGTTTGAGAAACGGATGACGGAGACATAGTCTTTCAGAAGTGCTAGCACGTTACGAACGGGTAGACCGTTACACCTACTTTCCCCTACATCTGCTAGTCTACCACTTTAAGAGTTCGCACGACTTAATCAACTATGCTAGAGCCCATAGTAGCTTGTGGCTGCACACGGAAGTTTCTAGTATGAATAATCTCATGATCCCTTTGAGCCTAGGTGGCGGTCCATAAAGAAAAACAGGCAATTTCTAGAATACCCAGGTGCCTCAATCCACCCAGATGTGTATTTAAGTTGCCACCTTAAATAAACCATTAATTTAACAATCTCACATCTATCATGGATACACTCACTCAGTCCAGGTCTACTAGCATAGCTTGGCAATATAAGCAAACATAGAAGTAACTCCCAAGGGTTTGATAATAAAACAGGTAATAGGTACTACCTCTTCTACTTCCCAAAACCCAAAATTTAATTAGATCCTATTTAAGCAATGTTTGAGGATTGATCTAATGCAATTAAAATGGGTAGTAGGAGGTATGATCAAAGTGTTACTTGCCTTGCTGATGATCCGCGAAACCTAGCGATTCAAAGTAGCAAGCGGCACACTCCGGGTACTCTATCGCAAACAAACAAGCATACAATAAGTACTCATCTAATGCACGGATAAAAATCAAATAATATTATTAACCATAAAGTTCAACTTAAGAACTCCGGTTTGCAAAAAGAATCAAATCGAACGAAGCAACGAAAGTCAAACGACGAAAGAAACAAGCTTCGTTTACTAATCTGGATCTAGGTCAATTTTACAGAAGCAAAAACTTGTTTGAGTTGGTTAAACGGAAAGAGGGTTTCGAGATGAAACTCCAGGCGCTTGAATCGCCTGATTCCGATAAATGAGTGAAAAGTTATACTAGAACAAAAATCGGATCTGAAATCGCGATCAGAAATAATCGCGGAAAATCCGAAAAAAAGAAAAACGACGAACAGATTAACGGACGAATGTTTGTTTTCTGTAACTAAACGGTGATCGCGTTCGTTAAAACGAACGAACGAGCGAACGCTCGCTAACTAAACTAAACCGGAAATAAACCGATCTAAATAAATAAAAAAAGATCTAAAAAACCGACGAAAAACCAAACGGAAAACCGAACGGTTTTCCGCGGAAAACCGGCGGCGGCGGCGGGGTCAACCTCGGCGGCGGCGGCGGCGGGGTCCGGCGGCGGCGGGACGGCTGCAGGGCAGCGGTGCGGCTCCGGGCGGCATCGGCGGCGGCAGCGCGGGGCGGTGGTGCGGCGGCGCGGGGCGGCGGGGTCCGACGGTTGCGGCGGGGTCCGGCGGCTGCGGCGGCACGCGGTAGTGGCTGGCTAGGGTTAGGGTTATGCAGCGCGGGCGGCTGGGGCTTAACGGGCTCGGGGCGGCGCTATATAAAGGCCGGCCCGAAGAGTCCGGGCCAAAACCGGCTCTAAGTCGGTTGGGCGTTTTTTTTTATAATTACGTGCAGAAAAACAAATAAAAAGAATACTAAACGGACTCCAAAAATCCCGAAATAAATTTTCCCCGACTTGTAAAATCAAGCCGAAAAGGATGAACATTTATTTGGGGCCTAAATGCAATTTTGAAAAACGCACATTTTTCCCTAAATTCAAATAAAATAGCAAATAACTCCAAAATAAAATCTTATTTGATTTTATTATTGAATCCTCAATATTTCTTTATTTTGGGAAAGTCGTTTTATTCCCTCTCTCATATTTTTATAATAGAAATAATTGAAGATAAAATAAATAAAATCAAATGATCCTATTTTCAAAATTTGAGAAAACTCAAATATGAAAATAACGAAATCCCCAACTCTCTCCGAGGGTCCTTGAGTTGCGTAAAATTTCTAGGATCAAACCGAAAGCAAATAAAATATGATATGCAGTGATGATCTAATGTATAACATTCCAAATTGAAAATTTGGGATGTTACAAACCTACCCCCCTTAAGATGAATCTCGCCCTCGAGATTTGGGTTGGCTAGAAAATAGGTGAGGGTGGTCCTTTAGCAGTTCTTCCTCTCGCTCCCAGGTGGCCTCATCCTCCGTGTGGTGGCTCCACTGAACTTTGCAAAACTCGTTAACCTTGTTGCGGGTGACTTGGCTAGCATACTCAAGAATCTTGGCTGGTTTCTCCTCATAGGTCAAATCACTGTCCAACTGAATCGCTTCTAGCGGCACTGTATCTCTCAGCGGTATATCAGCCATCTCTGCGTGGCACTTCTTCAACTGGGAAACGTGGAATACATCGTGAACTCCTGACAATTCTTCGGGCAATTCCAACTTGTAGGCTACTTCTCCCATACGCTCCAAAACCTTGTATGGTCCTACAAAACGTGGCGCTAACTTTCCCTTAACTCCAAAACGCTTAACTCCTCAAAGTGGAGATACTCGAAGATAAACTCGGTCTCCGACTTCGTAAACTGTCTCCTTGCGTTTAGAATCCGCGTAGCTCTTCTTCCTAGACTGGGCTACCTTGAGCCTATCGCGAATCAATTTCACCTTCTGTTCAGACTCCTTAATCAAATCCGGTCCAAACAACTGGCGGTCTCCAACTTCATCCCACAACAATGGGGTCCTGCACCTCCTTCCATATAAGGATTCGAAAGGGGCCATCTTCAAAATGGATTGATAACTGTTGTTGTAAGAGAACTCTGCATACGGAAAATTGTCGTCCCAACTAGATCCATAATCTAGCGCACAAGCTCTCAGCATATCCTCCAGAATCTGGTTGACTCTCTCGGTCTGTCCATCTGTCTGCGGATGAAAAGCTGTACTGAACTCTAGCCTGGTACCCAAAGTTTCGTGCAACTGATTCCAGAACTTTGAGGTAAACTGGGTTCCTCTATCTGATACAATGCTCCTCGGAACTCCATGCAAACATACTATCCTGGTCATGTATATCTTTGCCAACTTTGCACTGGTGTAGGTAGTCTTCACTGGGATGAAATGAGCTACCTTTGTCAAACGATCGACTACAAACCAAATCGAGTCATAGCCTGAACGAGTTCTAGGCAATCCCGTAATAAAATCCATGCCTAGCTTATCCCACTTCCATTCGGGTATCGGCAATGGCTGTAGCAATCCTGCTGGCTTCCGATGCTCTGCCTTTACTCTCTGACATACATCACAAACTGCTACATACTCCGCAATATCCTTCTTCATTCCGGCCCACCAGAAAATATCCTTCAAATCCAAATACATCTTGGTATTTCCTGGATGAATCGAATATGGTGAATCATGGGCTTCCTGTAGAATTAACTTCCTGATCTCCGGGTCATTGGGCACATAAACACGGTCTTCAAACCATAGGGTATCGTGTTCATTGTTATGAAATCCTTTAACTTTTCCTTTGCTCATCTTCTCCTTTATAGAGGCAATCTCCTTGTCAGTCTTCTGAGCTTCTCTGATCTTATCCATCAAAGTAGACTGAATCTCCAATGCTGCTACATAGCCTCTCGGAACTATCTCCAAACATAGCTCACGAAGGTCCTCGGCTAACTTCTTCGGTAAATCTCCCGTCATGTGCTGACATGGCTTTTTCGGCTCAGTGCATTGGCTACTAAGTTAGCCTTTCCGGGATGATAATGCAATCTCATGTCATAATCCTTGATGAGCTCTAACCATCTTCTTTGCCTGAGATTTAGCTCCTTCTGTGTGAAAATGTACTTCAAACTTTTGTGATCCGTGTACACTTCACAATGGTTTCCAATGAGAAAATGTCTCCAAGTCTTTAATGCATGCACTACGGATGCTAACTCCAAATCATGCGTGGCATAATTCAACTCCAAATCATGTGAGGCTTAAGCTGTCGTGAAGCATATGAAACAACTCTTCCCTCCTGCATAAGCACTGCTCCTAGTCCTCGACGTGAAGCGTCGCAATACACCTCATAATCCTTGTCCTGATCCGGCAAAATCAACACTGGTGATGTAACCAAATGTTTCTTCAACTCCTGGAAACTGGCCTCACATTCCTCAGCCCATATGAACTTGGTATCCTTCTTCAACAACTCCGTCATAGGCTTCGCAATCTTCGAGAAATTTTCAATGAATCTCTGGTAGTATCCTGCAAGTCCAAGAAAACTCCGGATTTCTCCAACTGTTGTTGGGGCTTCCCAATTTGTCAAAGTGTCAACCTTGGTGGGATCTACTGCTATACCTTCTCCGGATATAACGTGTCCGAGGAATCCAACTTCCTTCAACCAAAACTCACATTTGCTAAACTTGGCATATAACTGATGTTCTCTGAGCTTCCCAAGTAACAAACAAAAATGCTCCTTATGCTCCTCTTCATTCTTCGAGTAAACCAGAATATCATCAATGAACACTACAACGAACTTATCCAAAAACTCCATAAACACTCTATTCATCATGTTCATAAAATAGGCAGGTGCATTAGTCAGACCAAATGACATAACGGTATACTCGTACAACCCATACCTGGTGGTAAAAGCCGTCTTAGGTATATCCTGTTCTCAAATCTTCAACCTATGGTATCCTGATCATAGATCGATTTTGGAAAATACCTTAGCTCTTTGCAATCGATCAAGCAGATCATTTATCATCGGTAGTGGGTACTTGTTCTTGATTGTTACTTCATTCAATCCTCAATAATCAACAACCATCCTTAACGAACCACCCTTCTTTTCCACTAGAAGTACTGGCGATCCCCAAGGCGAAGAACTTGGGCGAATATAACCTTTATCCAGTAACTCCTTAATCTGCTTCTTAATCTCCAAATCCTTTGCGGGCATCCTGTATGGTCTCTTAGATATTGGCCCTGTGCCTAGAAAAAGCTCAATCAAAAACTCAATGTCTCTATTTGGTGGCATGCCTGGTAACTCCTCTGGAAATACATCAGGAAAATCCTTTACCACCGGTACTTCCTCCTGTACAACTCATGTTAGGGAATTTACTTGAGTCCTTTTAGGCACATGTCGGGATACATACTTGATCCTTCTTCCTTCTGGGGTGGTAAGCAAAATCGACTTACTGGCGCAATCGATTTTTCCTCCATACATCGACAGCCAATCCATACCCAGAATTACATCCAAACCTTGTGATTCCAAAATGATCAAATCCGAGGGAAACACATGCCTACCTATACTCAATGGCACTTGAAAAGACCCTCGGCTGGCCATATACTCCGCTCCTGGTGAGCTTACTAGCATAGATGTTCTAAGAACCTTAGTGGGCAGGTTATACTTATCCACGAATCTCCGTGAGATGTATGAATGCGATGCACTAGTATCAAAAAGAACGATTGCAGTAAAAGACTTAACCAAAAACATACTGATTACTGCATCCGGCTGCTCTTCAACCTCCTCCACGTTAACGTGGTTCACCTGTCCCCTATTGAAAGGGTTCGGCTTCTTCCTAGAGCTTCCATTGCCATTTCCATTTCCATTCTGGGATTCAGGACATTCATTGGCATAATGTCCGGTCTTGTAGAACTTAAAGCAAGTGACTTGGCTCAGGTCTCTCTTGGCTGGGGTTGATGGGTTGGTACGGTTCTGGCCGTTGCTTCCTCTAGTCCCATTACCATTCTTGGGGCCATTATGATTATGCGAACTTCCTCCTCCATGATTATGCTGAAAAGGTCCTCCCGGTTTAGGGGTAAAACGTGGCTTCTGCAGCGCTCCAGAATTGTACTTCCCTTGTCCATACTTCCTCTTACAGCTTTCAATCTGCTGCTGCTTCCCTTCAATCATAAGAGCACGATCTACCAACTCCTGGTAGTTGTTGAAGCTTGCTACCATCAACTACATGCTCAACTCATCATTCAGTCCTTCCAGAAACTTCTCCTGCTTAGCTGCATCCGTAGCAACGTCATCTGGGGCATAACGTGCTAGCTTACTAAAGTCATCCACATACTGGCCAACTATCCGTCCTCCTTGGCGCAAGTTGCGAAACTCACGCTTCTTCATGGCCATAGCTCCTGCTGAAACATGGGCAGTACGGAAAGCCTGCTGAAACTGGTCCCATGTGACAGTGTCGATAGGGTAAGTGGCTATGAAATTCTCCCACCATGATGATGCGGGTCCATCCAACTGATGTGCGGCAAATTTCACCTTTTCCGCATCTGTGCACCCTGCCATGGTCAACTCCCTTGCTGTCTTGCAGAGCCAATCATCTGCTACTATAGGCTCGGTGCTACTGGAGAACACCGGCAGATTCAGCCTAAGAAAACGGGTTAAGTGATCAACAGGTGGTGGTGGTGGTGGGTTATTGTTGTTATTCCCCTGATTCTGATTCTAGACTAGCAACTGCATCAATGTATTCTGCTGCTGGATCAACTGAGTGAACTTCGGTGGGAAGGTAAATCCGGCGTCACATCTCGGAGGCATCTGATGGGTTTAGAAAAGATGAGATTTAAGAACAGAGAGAGGTCTAGAGAGAAAACACTACCCATATGCACATGAGGCAAATGCAAACAATTCACTTCATTCAATTAAACAAGGGCATACAATCGGTCTAACTATCGCAAAAGTGCTCGGACTACTCTATTTACATGGGGGAATACTACTACTGATGGGGTGGTCTACTAGAAGTATTCTTTGGTTATAGACTCCATGATATCTGCTCCAGCTTCATCAACATAGTCATCATCACTATTGTCTGGGTCCGATTCGGTGTTGTCGATGATGATGTAGTCTTCCGGGCGAATCTCCTTGGGTTCTTCGTCTTCTTCTACTGGTGTAGGGTCTCCAATGAATATTCCGATCTTCTTGATCAGGTCGTCATTCTTCTCCACTATTACTTCGATTTCCTCCATATAATCTTCACGTGTAGCATTGAGTTCTTATTCCAGCTCTGTGATTCTTGTCCTCGCCTTCTTCAGATCGATCATGTGTGCGCACATCTGGTTCTCCTAACATCGAATGTGCTGGTTTAACTCCTGGATAAAAGCTGCGATTGATCTATCCTTCTTGGTGCTGATCATCTCCCAGTGCTCATCTCGGTGCCCACAAATCTGGTAGATAGTATCCTTGAGATCATTGCGGTAAACTTCTCCAATACGTCCCATGGCGAGGTGAGCTACCATGCTCTTTCCTAGACTCCAGGTTGGTGCATCAAAAGAAAACTCTATGGGCTCAGTGACTGGCATGAACGTCCTTCCTGGAACTTGAACTTGAATCATCCAGCGCTCCTCTTCATGTAAAGTGGCGTTGTAGGTTCCGATGAAGCTTGGTACTCCGATGTTCAGGTATCTAGTGACTTCCTTCAAGTCACATCCAAAGGGTGTATCTTCATCCGGTTGCGTAAACTTGTTCCTTGCATCCGCCATCCTAAAAGAGTAGAAAATATGAGGAGTCAGAAATGAGAAGATTGAGTAGTTATCTAGGGCTTTAGCTTAGTGGTCGTGTCCTACAGTCAGCGTGTGCTCCGATACCATCTTGTAGCGACCAGACCTCAACCAGTCTGATCTCTGTGCATCAGTGTCATCCCTGGATCGGTAATGCTGACACGCACAGTACTTGAAGGATTTATAGCAGAGTAGCAATCACACACTTATTACATCGATGTCTCAAAAGAGAACTTATTACAAGAAATATGGCTTAAGGCCGTCTAATAATGATAACAGCGGAAGGCTTGGAAGATAAGTGAGTCCATCAACTCCAACGGCATCACTGAGTATAGAACCACGACTTAAATGCACCTTACTCGTCGTCTGAAAAGTCTGCAACATGAACGTTGCAGCCCAAAACGGGTCAGCACATGGAATATGCTGGCAAAGTAACACATAGAGAGTAATGAAAGAATAAGGCTATACTACATGCATATTTGGCTGGTGGAAAGCTCTATGGTTACGGTTTTGCATAAAGCCAATTTTCCCCTACTGCAAAGGAATAAATTTTATTTAACTATCATGGTAGTTGTTAAACATTGAGAGTGTAGGCACCTTCTCAATCCCAATTAAGCATCACCATTAAAAACCCAACAAAATTAATTAGAGTAACATGATGAGATTCGCATGATAATCCAAGTACTAGATACTCAAGTTGTCCATAACCGGGGACACGGCTAACCATGATTAGTTTATCCACTCTACAGAGGTTTGCGCACTTTTCCCCACAAGACTCGATCTCCTCCGTTGGGATTCTCGCACTACATGGTGTTTGAGAAACGGATGACGGAGACATAGTCTTTCAGAAGTGCTAGCACCTTACGAACGGGTAGACCGTTACACCTACTTTCCCCTACATCTGCTAGTCTACCATTGTAAGAGTTCGCACGACTTAATCAACTATGCTAGAGCCCATAATAGCTTGTGGCTGCACACAGAAGTTTCTAGTATGAATAATCTCATGATCCCTTTGAGCCTGGGTGGCGGTCCATAAAGAAAAACAGGCAATCGCTGGAATACCCATGTGCCTCAATCCACCCAGATGTGTGTTTAAGTTGCCACCTTAAATAAACCATTAATTTAACAATCTCACATCTGTCATGGATACACTCACCCAATCCACGTCTACTAGCATAGCATGGCAATATAAGCAAACGTAGAAGTAACTCCCAAGGGTTCGATAATAAAACAGGTAATAGGTACTACCTCTTCTACTTCCCAAAACCCAGAATTTAATTAGATCCTATTCATCCAATGTTTGAGGATTGATCTAATGCAATTAAACTGGGTAGTAGGAAGTATGATCAAAGTATTACTTGCCTTGCTGATGATCCGCGAAACCTAGCGATTCAAAGTAGCAAGCGGCGCACTCCAGGTACTCTATCACAAACAAACAAGCATACAATAAGTACTCATCTAATGCACGGGTAAAACTCAAATAAGATAACTAACCAGAAAGTTCAACTTAAGAACTCCGGTTTGCAAAAAGAATCAAATCGAATGAAGCAACGAAAGTCAAACGGCGAAAGAAACAAGCTTCGTTTACTAATCTAGATCTAGGTCAAATTTTACAGAAGCAAAAACTTGTTTGAGTTGGTTAAACGGAAAGGGGGTTTCGAGACGAAACTCCAGGCGCTTGAATCGCCTGATTCCGATTAACGAGAGAAAAGTTATACTAGAACAAAAATCGGATCTGAAATCGCGATCAGAAATAATCGCGGAAAATCCGGAAAAAAGAAAAACGACGAACAGATTAACGAACGAAAGTTCGTTTTCTGTAACTAAACGGTGAACGTGTTCGTTAAAACGAACGAACGAGCGAACGCTCACTAACTAAACTAAACCGGAAATAAACCGATCTAAATAAATAAATAAAACAGATCTAAAAAAACCGACAAAAAACCAAACGGAAAACTGAATGGTTTTCCAAGGAAAACCAGCGGCGGGGTCCGGCGGCGGCGGGCGGCGGGACGGCGGCAGGGCGGCGAGGCGGCTCCGGGCGGCGGGGTCCGGCGGCTGCGGCGGCGCGCGGCGGTGGCTGGCTAGGGTTAGTGTTAGGCGGCCCGGGCGGCTGGGGCTTAACGGGCTTGGGGCGACGCTATATAAAGGCCGGCCCGAAGAGTCCGGGCCGAAACCGGCTCCAAGTCGGTTGCGCGTCTTTTTAAATAATTACGCGCAGAAAAACAAATAAAAGAAATACTAAACAGACTCCCAAAATCTCGAAATAAATTTTCCCTGACTTCTAAAATCAAGCCGAACGGGATGAACATTTATTTGGGGCCTAATTGCAATTTTGAAAAACACGCATTTTTTCCTAAATTCAAATAAAATAGCAAATAACTCCAAAATAAAATCTTATTTTATTTTATTACTAAATCCTCAATATTTCTTTATTTTGGGAAAGTCACTTTATTCCCTCTCTCATATTTTTATAATATAAATAATTGAAGATAAAATAAATAAAATCAAATGATCCTATTTTCAAAATTTGAGAAAACTCAAATATGAAAATAACGAAATTCCCAACTCTCTCCAAGGGTCCTTGAGTTGCGTAAAATTTCTAGGATTAAACCGAAAGCAAATAAAATATGATATGCAGTGTTGATCTAATGTATAACATTCCAAATTGAAAATTTGGGATATTACATAACTGAACTTGTCCGGGTTAAAATGTCGATTGGGTATTGTGAGTGCCGCTCACGGAAAGCGCGTACCTTCAAGTGGCTAATGCTATTTTCATTGAAGAAGAAATTCTGGCTTGGCGACCTATGAAAGCCTTGGATTTTTTCTGCTGTTGTTTGATTTGAATATATTTTTGAAAAAATTTCTCTTTTGATAATACCTGGCTGAGAGCCATTAAGGTTTATAAAGCCTTCTAAATTGTATATGACAATATCCGGTGTTTATTGACCCGGTCTGGTTTTGACTATAATCGCTAGTATGAGTTAAAAATCCGGTGTTTATTGACCCGGCCTGATTTTTTCGACTACAAGTCGCCAGTAAGGACTTAAAGTCAATACGCGGTGTTTATCAACCTGGCCCGGTGTTCGTTCGTAAACCGGCGAAGTATGATAACCACCAGTATCCAAAGTCTTGGGTTATGGCCCTTACTACACTAGTTTGATGAAATCAACCATGTGATCAAATATCACATGTATGAAATATTTTTCAGGTATATATATTCTAACCAGCTTTGATTAAAATACATGATAAAGTTTGTATTTGGGCATTATGACCCGTCCAACGGTAAACCGCCAGGACACATTTTTTATATTATATACAGGAGCAAATTCGAAAGTACCCACAAGGGTTGAATCGCATAGATTCATATCATCGGATAAGTGAGTAGCACAAATATGCACGATGGCATAACAGAACAAGGAGTTTAAGTATTAGTCTATTACAAGGCATATCGAGCCCAGGGAAAGATAAGTTGTTAATATACACCGGAGCTGGGTCATGCATCTTGGCTTGGCTATTTCGACGCTTCTACATCATCCCTTGCCAGTTCATCCACAGCTTGGAAAGTGGGTTTTTTCCAGTCAAAGCCTTGAAGGGCGACGAATTCAGGCTCATCATCAATTAAACCTGATGGTTAATCTCAGGAGCAACGGTGTGCTCCCGAATTGGTGGAATTAAATCCATCACTTTATAACTTGGAGTCATCATCTTTTTATTACCAGAGTCAAAACCCGGCAGGTACTTAGTAACATTGGTTTCTTTGCCAAGGATGGTAGCATGGGGACACATTTTCTTTCCACAGACAGCAAAATCTTCTTTGTCAAAAGGACTCCCGTCTTCCTTAAAAATTGGGGTACCCTTTGGCTACGTCCGCCTGGTCTAGCTCTGGTACCCAATCTTTGGAGCGGCTTAGAGCAGTTAAGGCCCCGACTCTCGCACAAGACCGCTTAATCTCTTGAAACCTAGCGGGGAAGACAGACAACTTCTTTAAAACATTGCTCAATAAGTTTGGCTCCTGGTTTACTGGGGAGATGGTGGCAAGGGTTCGCTGAACTCCAATGTATAATTGTTCCACGAGTGTGTAAACCGCCTTCAGCTTCACCAGAGTATCTTGGCTCATATTACGGCTCCAGGGACCTATGCAGTTTACACAATGGGTTAAATACCAGCTTATGGTATATTGACAAGGATTCATTTTCAAATAAAGTCATAAGAAGACTTACCAAAGATGGCATAAAGCATCTGAGACACACGGTTCTTCAAACCGATGAGCTCAGGGGTAACCTTTTCCAAAGCTGCTTCAGCTTTCTCTGCCCGCTGAGTCAGTACAATTTTTTCTTGAGCCCAAGCCTCCTTTTCCGTTACAAAGTTTGCCTTCAGTTTTTCTGTTTCAGAAACGCTGAACTGGACTTTGGATTCAGCTTTCTGGGTCTTAATTTCTTGGGCTGCCAGCCGGGTCTTCGCATCAGTCAGTTGAGAATCCAAGTCAACCATGGCGTTCTGCAAACAAGCACAGATGTGTGAAAGTATATTCCAATAAAGGTCATAATGATTAAAGTCCCAAGCACTTTGCAAAGCAACACCACTTGGCACTTGGGGGCTAATGTCTGCCAAAACATTTCTTAAAGGCAGAAATGACTCTTCTAAAAAAAGTCCCAAGTGTTTTACACGTAACAACGCTTGGCACTTGGGGGCTAATACATGGTATTACAAGATTTTCCTTCTTGCGCCGAATAAAAGTATTAGCAGTTTCGACTGGCTCATGAAAGTTATGAAGTTAAGTACCAGTTCATTCATGATGATTAAGCCGGCCCTTGGGGACTACAGGTGCCAAGTTATGCTATCAGTTAAATTCGGTTAAACATTTTAAACCGGACTCGGGGAAAATTTAGGTCAGAACATCAAGCTATATATCAAGTCTACAGATCATTCAAGTTTATCATAATCAGAAGACTTGGGGGCTGGCAGAGCATATAAAGCTTACGAAAGCCGGAGAGCACACCTCATATTTTAGTTGCAGCTATTTGACCATCTCAATTTCAGAGTCACGGCTGGAATGCACGTGACTAAGATAGCCAGATAGCACATCACTAATACTCAGATTAGCATAGTGAGAAACGTCAAACCTCACTTTCTGTTTCTCCATAACTTCCTGCTTGGCGGAGTGTCTGGCCAGCACAGTTGGGTTCCCCGGTTCAACAAATCTAGAACCAGTAATCAAAACATCATCGCCATGGGTCTCTGGCAGCTTAACTGGGCTTGCCGGTTCAACAGTTGAGAAATCACGAGCGGTGTCATCAATAGACGGTTAAAGAAAACCAGATGAATGTTGACAGCAGGATCTTCTGGTGCTTCAGACTGTTCTGGTACAAGAGGCGGCTTCTCAGATTCAACAATCTTGGGATCTTCAGCCGGCTTTGACACCTTTGCTTTCTTGGGCTTTGCTTGGACACTAAGGAGAATTTTAAAAAGTCAATATAACGATACAAGCATAAAGATGGGGAAGAAAGGATAATTATCTTTACCCGGGGGCGGTCTTGAAAGCCGACAGCTGAGTTTGGGAGGAATCACTAGAGGAGTAACGAGCAATTTCCTGTAAATAAAAAAGGAATTATGGTTGAGTGATTTATAAAAGTGAGTCGTTCATCAGAGTTAAGAAGTAAAAGAACCTCATTCTGGCATTTCCGAGGAGTTTTCGGTAAGCCGGAGGGCAGCTCATTGGCGTCACTGGTCTGGGTCTGACTGCGGCTCTCGTGTTGCTACTTTTTCAAAAGAAAATGAGGATCTAAATAAGCCAAGGGGTGTGAAAACCTTACTTTCCGGGTTACCCACCGAGGTTTCTGCCTTGGCAAAGGTTCTGAGTCGGAGGAAATAGTTACCTCTTCTTCTACTGCCTGGCTGGCCCCCATGTCATCCTGGTAATAGTCAGTGTCAATAAGGTTGTTAAAAAGCAGGCCAAGAGAGTCAAGGGCTACCTCCGACTCAGAGGCGTCATCCAGCTTGAGGAGATCAGAGGCGGTTGGTTTATTTTTGGATTTTCTGGTTGTCTTCCTGGCGGCTATTGCGGCGGCTCTAGCTTTTTTGGCAGCCTCATAATCATATTTGGCCTTCCAAAAGTCAGATTTGGCCTGTAGGAAAATAACAGGTTGAAACTCATGCAAATACTTAACTACTGAAGAAAAAGGAGTCAAGGGGATTTACCTCTGGTGCCGGGTTAAGTTTGAAGAAAGGATTCAATCCTACTTTGTTGTAGTCTTCATATTTGCTGTTGAAAAGAGTGGTTGACATCTCAACAATGGCTTCTTCAGTTAGAAGAAGGGAGCTATGACGTAATGGATCGTTCGTTCCTCCGGTGTAGTTGCACATCAAATTAGATCGGCGGCTTAGAGGGATGATCCGCCATGCGATCCAACAGCGGATCAAGTCAACTCCTGTTAAGTCATTCCCCAGCAAAGCTTGAACCCTTTTGATGGTTGGTTGAAGTTTCTTGCATTCAGAGGCAGAGAGTTTATCAGGGAGCAAGTATTTAGCATCAAGGCGCTCAGCATGATAACCCGACATTGGTTTTTCATCAGCTAGTGACATATCTTTGCAATAGAACCAGGTTTGGTTCCAATCCTTGGGATGTCTTGGCAAGGCCACTAGATGAAAGACATCATCCCGTCTGCGCTGAATTGAAATCCCGCCAAGTTCTAAACTGTGGCCGTTGGTATATTTATTCTGGCGGTTCAAGTAAAAGTACTCTCTGAAGAGTTCAACAGTAGGTGCTTCTTGAAGATAAACCTCGTAGAAAACTTGGAAAATTACAGATGTTTGATATGGAATTGGGTCCAAGATCTTGTGGATGAATCTTGAAAAAATGCAGAACATCTCTGAAGAATTTTGTGCCGGGCGGTGAAAAACCCCGGTTCATATGGTTAGTAAAGACGATGACTTCACCATCCTTGGGCTGAGGTCTTTCTTCGGCCGGGTCAGGGGCACGATAGGACATAATGCTCTTCTCTGGTAAATACCCAATGGTGACAAAATCCTTCAGAGTGTCATCAGTGACTGTGGAAGGGACCCAGTTGCAAACTGTCATCATGTTTGGCGGCATGACGAAAGGACAAGCTAAAAAGGAAGTAATTTGCAGGTTCAAGTTAATTGGTGGAATTATAGGTTAATGATTGCAATACAGATGCGTAATGGCGGCTTAAATAAGGGCTAATGGTATATGAAGGAAAAAATAAGCCGGCATGGTAAGTGCTACCTCTTGAGCTTGCGTTGGATTTCCCCGAAGAGGAAAGGATGATGCAGCAGAGTAGCGTAAGTATTTCCCTCAGTTTTTGAGAACCAAGGTATCAATCCATTAGGAGGCCATACTCAAGTCCCTCGTACCTGCACAAAACGATAGCTACTCGCAACCAACGCGATTAGGGGTTGTCAATCCCTTCACGGTCACTTACGAGAGTGAGATCTGATAGATATAATATTTTTGGTATTTTTGGTATAGAGATGCAAAGTGAAAAGTAAAAGGCAAAGTAAAAAAGCAAAGCAAGATTAAAGTGATGGAGATTGATATGATGAGAATAGACCCAGGGGCCATAGGTTTCACTAGTGGCTTCTCTCAAGAGCATAAGTATTCTATAGTGGGTGAACAAATTACTGTTGAGCAATTGACAGAATTGAGCATAGTTATGATAATATCTAGGCATGATCATGTATATAGGCATCACGTCCGTGACAAGTAGACCGAAACGATTCTGCATCTACTACTATTACTCCACTCATCGAACACTATCCAGCATGCATCTAGAGTATCAAGTTAAAAACAGAGTAACGCTTTAAGCAAGATGACATGATGTAGAGAGATAAAGTCATGCAATACGAAATAAACCCCATCTTGTTATCCTCGATGGCAACGATGCAATACGTGCCTTGCTGCCCCTTGTGTCACTGGGAAAGGACATCACAAGATCGAACCCAAAGCTAAGCACTTATCCCATGGCAAGAAAACCCAATCTAGTAGGCCAAACCAAACTGATAATTCAAAGAGACTTGCAAAGATAACCAATCATACATAAAAGAATTCAGAGAAGATTCAAATATTATTCATATATAGACTTGATCATAAACCCACAATTCATCGATCTCAACAAACACACCGCAAAAAGAAGATTACAACGAATAGATGTCCATGAGAGAGGGGGAGAACTTTGTATTGAGATCCAAAAAGAGAGAAGAAGCCATGTAGGTACTAACTATGGACCCGCAGGTCTGAGGGAAACTACTCACACTTCATCGGAAGGGCTATGATGATGTAGAAGCCCTCCGTGATGACGGTCCTCTCCGGCGGAGCTCCGGAACAGGCCCCAAGATGGGATCTCATGGACACAGAAAGTTGTGGCGGTGGAATTAGGTTTTTGGCTCCGTCTCTGTTCGTTTGGGGGTACGTAGGTATATATAGGAGGAAGAAGTACGTCGTTGGAGCTCCGAGGGGCCTACGAGGCAGGGGGCGCGCCCTAAGGGGGGGGGGGCGCCCCCCACCCTCGTGACCGCCTCTCTAATGCCTTGGCGTAGGGTCCAAGTCTCCTGGATCACGTTCGGTGAGAAAATCACGTTCCCGAAGGTTTCATTCCGTTTGGACTCCGTTTGATATTCCGTTTCTTCAAAACACTGAAATGGGCAAAAAACAGCAATTCTGGGCTGGGCCTCCGGTTAATAGGTTAGTCCCAAAAATAATATAAAAGTGGAAAATAAAGCCCAATATAGTCCAAAACAGTAGATAATATAGCATGGAGCAATCAAAAATTATAGATACGTTGGAGAAGTATCAGGCATCCCCAAGCTTAATTCCTGCTCGTCCTCGAGTAGGTAAATGGTAAAAAGAGAATTTTTGATGCGTAGTGCTACTTGGCGTAATTTCAATGCAAATCTTCTTAATTCTGGCATGAATATTCAGATTCGAAATATTCAAGACAAAAGTTCATGTTGACATAAAAATAATAATACTTCAAGCATACTAACAAAGCAATTATGTCTTCTCAAAATAACATGGCCAAAGAAAGTTATCCCTACAAAATCATATAGTCTGGCTATGCTCTATCTTCACCACACAAAGTATTTAAATCATGCACAACCCCGATGACAAGTCAAGCAACTGTTTCATACTCTAACTTTTTCAATCTTCACGCAATACATGAGCGTGAGCCATGGATATAGCACTATATGTGGAATAGAGTGGTGGTTGTGGAGAAGAGAAAAAGAGGGGAAGATAGTCTAACATCAACTAGGCGTATCAACGGGCTATGGAGATGCCCATCAATAGATATCAATGTGAGTGAGTAGGGATTGCCATGCAACGGATGCACTAGAGCTATAAGCATATGAAAGCTCAATAAAAGAAACTAAGTGGGTGTGCATCCAACTCGCTTGCTCACGAAGACCTAGGGCAATTTTGAGGAAGCCCATCATTGGAATATACAAGCCAAGTTCTATAATGTAAAATTCCCACTAGTATATGAAAGTGACATAACGAGAGACCAACGCGATTAGGGGTTGTCAATCCCTTCATGGTCACTTACGAGAGTGAGATCTGATAGATATAATATTTTTGGTATTTTTGGTATAGATATGCAAAGTTAAAAGTAAAAGGCAAAGTAAAAAATCAAAGCAATATTAAAGTGATGGAGATTGATATGATGACAATAGACCGGGGGCCATAGGTTTCACTTGTGGCTTCTCTCAAGAGCATAAGTATTCTACGGTGGGTGAACAAATTACTGTTGAGCAATTGACAGAATTGAACATAGTTATGAGAATATCTAGGCATGATCATGTATATAGGCATCATGTCCGTGACAAGTAGACCGAAACGATTCTGCATCTACTACTATTACTCCACTCATCGACCGCTATCCAGCATGCATCTAGAGTATTAAGTTAAAAACAGAGTAACGCTTTAAGCAAGATGACATGATGTAGAGAGATAAATTCATGCAATATGAAATAAACCCCATCTTGTTATCCTCGATGGCAACGATGCAATACGTGCCTTGCTGCCCCTTCTGTCACTGGGAAAGGACACCGCAAGATCGAACCCAAAGTTAAGCACTGCTCCCATGGCAAGAAAATCCAATCTAGTAGGCCAAACCAAACTGATAATTCGAAGAGACTTGCAAAGATAACCAATCATACATAAAAGAATTCAGAGAAGATTCAACTACTATTCATAGATAGACTTGATCATAAACCCACAATTCATCGGTCTCAACAAACTCACCGCAAAAAGAAGATTACATCGAATAGATCTCCACGAGAGAGGGGGAGAACTTTGTATTGAGATCCAAAAAGAGAGAAGAAGCCATCTAGCTACTAACTATGGACCCGAAGGTCTGAGGTAAACTACTCACACTTCATCGGAGGGGCTATGATGATGTAGAAGCCCTCCGTGAATACGGCCCTCTCTGGCGGAGCTCCGGAACAGGCCCCAAGATGGAATCTCGTGGATACAGAAAGTTGCAGCAGTGGAATTAGGTTTTTGGCTCCGTCTCTGTTTGTTTGGGGGTACGTAGGTATATATAGGAGGAAGAAGTACGTCGATGGAGCTCCGAGGGGCCCACGAGGCCGAGGGGCGCTGTAACACCCCAGATGTAACTTACCCAATATGTACTCCAACTCTTGCCGTTTCCGGTGTTAAGTTATTTTATTTTCTCGGGTTCAGGTGTTTGTCTCCGTGTGTTGTTATCGTTGTCATGCATCTCATATCATGTCATCATGTGCATTGCATTTGCATACGTGTTCATCTCATGCATTCGAGCTTTTTCCCCGTTGTCCGTTTTGCATTCCGGCGCTTCGTTCTCCTCCGGTGGTCATTTCTACCTTTCTTTCGTGTGTGGGGATTAAACATTTCCGGATTGGACCGAGACTTGCCAAGCGGCCTTGGTTTACTACCAGTAGACCGCCTGTCAAGTTTCGTACCATTTGGACTTCGTTTGATGCTCCAACGGTTAACCGAGGGACCGGAAAGGCCTCGTGTGTGTTGCAGCCCAACACCCCTCTATTTTGGTCCAAAACCCACCAAGACCCTTCCATCATCTAGAGCGTTCGATCACGATCGCATGGCTGAAAACCGCACCTCATTTGGACTCTCCTAGCTCCATCTATGCCTATATATAGACCCCCCTCATCCAAATCCGGATCTCTCCCCTGTCCAAACCCTAAATCCACCTCGCGCCGGCCGGACACGTCCGTCCCGGCCGGACGAAATCGCCCCGCCAATGAGCCGCCGCCACGTGTCCCCCGAGGGGACCTCTTCGCAGCCAGCGCCGCCGGCCCGCCCAGGCCCGAGGCAGGCCCTCTCCCGCGCCGAACCGGGACGCCTCTCGCCCGCGCCCGCCGCCGGCTTCTTCCCCGCGCCCGGCTGCCGCTTCGCCGCCCGGCGTTCGTCTCCGGCGAACCCCGGCGCCGCCCCGCCGCCTCTTCACTCCGCCGCGCCGCCCCGGTCCCGTGCCGCCCGCCGCCGCCAAATCGCCGCCCCGGCCTCCTCCTCACCTCCTCGCCCGGAGAACCCCAAGCCCAGCAAGTTCCTCGACGGATTCGGCCAACTCCGGCGAGCTCGAGCGAAGTCCGGCGAACCTCGATCCATGCGCTGTCCGGATCTGGATCTGAGATCCAAAACGACGGTTGACTTTCTCCCTAACCCTAATTCATTTGCTCCTGTTCATCGCATCGTAACTCCTCATTCGTAACTCCGTTTTGGGCATATAGCATATCAAAATGTTCGTCTCAAAGAGTACATCATTTCATTCCATTGCATCATTTTCATTTTAGTTCATCTTGATGCCTAAAATGCTGTTAGAAGAGTGCTATTTGAGTTAATTGTCAGATCTGGTGCTCCATTTAGCTATTTGTCATTTTTGCCATGTTTATTGTGTGCATGATATGCCCTTGAGCTCTACATATGTTTTGTTAAGCGTTTTGCCATCTTTCCAGAGGTGCAACCCATGTATTTTTGTGATGTGTGTGGTGACTAGCACATGCTTTGAAAGTGAGGCACTTGGTAATGCTGTTTTCAGGGACTTAGCATTTCCACTAAGTCCTTGACCTGTTTATCTCATATGGCCATATGTTCATGTTGTTTCCTAGTGATCCGTGCCTCTTTTGAGGATGATCAATAAGGATGTTTTGTTTATCTTGTAGTGCTCTATCCATCCATGTCTTTTTTTGCAATTATGGAGCACCCTAGCTTGAGTCAATCGAGCTCTACTTTTGTCATTTCGTGAATCTGGGCAGATTGTCTACTTGTTAGCGATATTGCCGCTGGTGTTGTAGTTGATCCGTGCATGCTATGTTATTGTTCTTGCCATGTCTAGCTTGCATTTTGTGTATTCTTGATGGGTGTATGCTTAGATTGTCATGACTTGCTCTGTAGTGAGTGCATCGAGCTCGTAAACATGCCTACTTGATATCTGTTTCAGCATGCTCCAGTTTTCACTAAGTCTGAGAACTGATTATGTTTTTGCCATGTTCACATGCTTGCAAATGTATTTTATGATCCCTTTTGGCTCAAGGTCACTAAGGGACTTTTGTTAAGCTCTTTGAGTAGCTCCATACCCTGCTTTACTTTTCCATGTTCAGGTCCGGCAACATATAGTTTTTATGCTCCAAAGTGTGCTACCTGATCTGAAATTCTAGACATGTGTTAATTTCACTAAGTCTGAAATCTGTTTGTCAAATGCATTTTTGCCATGCTTGTTTGAACCTGTTAATGGATGATTTGGCTGTAGCTCAGTGCTAGACTTTTGTTAAGCATCATGAATGGATTCCTACCATGTATTTTTATGCCATGTTTGGGTGCTGTAGCATGTTCATCTTGTTGCATTTAGATGGCTACTTGCTGTAAATCGCAGAACGTGGCCATATTTGAATTCCTTGCCATTTCCAAACCCTAACTCCGATTCCGGCGTTCTTTATATCGTTTTCAAGCGATTTCATCTCCTCTTTCCAGTGGCACACTTGGATTTCCAATTTGGTGCCAGGTTCATGCATCCCTTGTCAAATCTTGCATGTGCATCCCGCATCGCACCCCGCATAGCATACCATCATTGCATCATATTGTTTGAGCTTTGCACGTGGTTGATTGTGTTCCGTTTGCTTGTTTGTCTTGTTTGGGTAGAGTTGGGAGACGAGTTCGCTAACGAGGAGCCCATTGAGTTTACTTTCGAGGATCCAGTCAACTCTGACAACTTTGCAGGCAAGATGATCATACCCTCTAAATCACTACTATCTTTGCTTTTGCTAGATGCTCGCTCTTTTGCTATGCCTATGCTACAATGCCTACCACTTGCTTTCAAGCCTCCCAAATCGCCATGTCAAACCTCTAACCCACCATGTCCTAGCAAACCGTTGATTGGCTATGTTACCGCTTTGCTCAGCCCCTCTTATAGCGTTGTTAGTTGCAGGTGAAGATTGGAGACTGTTCCTTGTTGGAACATTATTTACTTGTTGGGATATCATTATATTGCCATGTTATGTTAATGCATCTATATACTTGGTAAAGGGTGGAAGGCTCGGTCTCTTGCCTAGTGTTTTGTTCCACTCTTGCCGCCCTAGTTTCCGTCATATCGGTGTTATGTTCCCGGATTTTTGCGTTCCTTACGCGGTTGGGTTATAATGGGAACCCCTTGATAGTTCGCCTTGATTAAAGCTTTTCCAGCAATGCCCAACCTTGGTTTTACCATTTTCCACCTAGCCCTTTTTCCCTTGGTTTTCCGGAGCCCGAGGGTCATCTTATTTTAAACCCCCCCGGGCCAGTGCTCCTTTGAGTGTTGGTCCAACCCGTCAGCCGCCGGTGGCTACCAGGGGCAACTCTGGGCTGGCCTACCGGAAGTTTAGACAATCTGAGTGTGCCCTGAGAACGAGATATGTGCAGCTCCTATCGGGATTTGTCGGCACATTCGGCGGTGTTGCTGGATTTGTTTTAACCTTTCAAAGTGTCTTGAAGAACCGAGATACTGAGCCTGATCGGAACATCTCGGGAGGAGGTCTATTCCTTCGTTGACCGTGAGAGCTTTTCATGGGCTAAGTTGGGACTCCCCTGCAGGGTTTTGAACTTTCGAAAGCCGTGCCCGCGGTTATGGGAAGATGGGAATTTGTTAATGTCCGATTGTAGATAACTTGAACCTTAACTTAATTAAAACGAATCAACAGTGTGAGTTACCGTGATGGTCTCTTCTCGGCAGAGTCCGGGAAGTGAACACGGTGTTGGAGTAATGCTTGCCGCAGGTTGCCCTCTAGTTACTCGTTCGCGCTTTGCCCCCTCTTCTCGCTCTCTTTTGCGAACAGGTTAGCCACCATATGTGCTAGTCGCTTGCTGCAGCTCCACATTTTTACCTTGCCTTACCTATAAGCTTAAATAGTCTTTATCGCGAGGGTGCGAGATTGCTGAGTCCCCGTGGCTCACAGATTACTATTAAACCAGATGCAGGGCCTGATGATTCCGCTCCAGGTGACACGCTTGAGCTCAAGTGGGAGTTCGACGAGGACTCTCAACGATACTATGTTTCCTTTCTGATGATCAGTAGTGGTGCCCAGTTGGGGTGATCGGGACCGTGTCGCATGTTGGGTTATCTTTTATGTTGGCGCCGTAGACGGGCCATGAGTGTTTGGATGATGTAATGCTATTTTATGTACTTGATTGACGTGGCGAGTGTAAGCCAACTATGTTATCTCCCCTTTTATTATCTATATTACATGGGATGTTGTGATGATTGCCTAACTTGCGACATATGCTTTCAATGCGATTATGTCTCTAAGTCGTGCCTCGACACGTGGGAGCTATAGTCGCATCGAGGGTGTTACAGGCGCGCCCTAAGGGGGGGCGCCCCCCACCCTCGTGACTGCCTCTCTGATGCCTTGGCGTAGGGTCCAAGTCTCCTGGATCACGTTCGGTGAGAAAATCACGTTCTCGAAGGTTTCATTCCGTTTGGACTCCGTTTGATATTCCGTTTCTTCGAAACACTGAAATAGGCAAAAAAACAGCAATTCTGGGCTGAGCCTCCGGTTAATAGGTTAGTCCCAAAAATAATATAAAAGCGTAAAATAAAGCCCAATATAGTGCAAAACAGTAGATAATATAGCATGGAGCAATCAAAAATTATAGATACGTTGGAGACGTATCAGTAAGACACCATGATTAAGGAGATTCAAAAATTGCCAGCGACAAAAAATTAGTTAAGCACTGAGGTAAACAAGTTTCACAGACTGCGGATATTACTTTGGATCAACGGTTGTTCAGAAAAGAAAAATAAATCTAGACCTAAAAGTCAGTACAGATGAGTTCATGAGCGTGCGCAATAGTTTTCTTCCAAGAAAAGGGGATCTACTGGTATTGAAAGTAGAAGTAAAACATCTACCACATTGGTTTTACACCATTTTCAGATCAAGAAGTTCACAGCACAGCATGGAGGATGAACTATGATGAACTATGAAAAAATATGAAGAACACAGGGGAGGTCACGAACCCTAATGCGGATCTAAGGTATGGAAAGTCCGAAACTTAGGATGCAGATCTACCGCGGAGGGTCGCCACCGTTCTCTGGATCAACTCAGGCTGATGCAGCAACCGAGGTTGGGGAAGATGAGGTGTTCTACGACGGCGGCGAAGCTCGAGCAGCAGAAGGATTGCGAGAGGAAGAAGATGTTGAAAAGGGGTAGAATGAGGAAGACCAGTCGTATGTATTTATAAGGAGACATGCGAACAACGAGGTGCAAAAACGAGGAGGGCAAATGAAGGTTATCCAGCTAGATGGGTGCCTCGATTTTCGGAAAGACATTAAGGCAAAGATTCGTTGAAGATGATGTCATTGCAATTTCTAGAAATATTGGGAGGTAACATCATGGCGGGTTATGAGGTTTTCATAGACAAAAGGAGGAAGGATTTTTTCTAAGTCTTGAAGATTGACATGAACAAGTTCAGTCTTGAAGATTGACATGAACAAGTTCAAATCAATCTGGGGCCTAATGTTGGGGATATAACTATTAGGTATGACCCGCCCAGGAGGGGCCGGGTCATCCCCATGAAGATTTATCGTTATAAAGCCCAAGATCGCACGACGGTTCATGGATAGGCTTAGTAGCGGGCCCAGACCCGAAGGCGGCTTAAGGCCCATAAGCATAAACCGCCATGTATGTAAAACTTGTAAAGTAAGGCATGTAAGATACGTCACCGAGCCGGACATGTTGTATGAGCCGGTCAGTACTCTGTAAGCCGCAGGGCGTCAACCCGTGTATATAAGGGGACGACCCAGTGGCGGCTTAGGACAAGAAACAACAGATTCGACAGCCGGTCAAGCGTATTCGCTCCCCGCTCATCAAAACCCTAGCAATTCCACATACAACTGGATTAGGCTTTTACCTTCACCGCAAGGGGCCGAACTAGTATAAACTCCTCGTGTCCTTTGTCCCGATTAACCCCTTTAAGCTAACCTCAACGCGATGGCTCCACGACTAAGTCCTCTCTCTCGGACATCTCACGTGATATTTCCACGACAGTGTGGGCAAAAACCGCACCTCATTTGGACTCTCCTAGCTTCCCCTACCTATAAATAGACCCTCTCTCCCGAAATTTGCGCCCTAACCGTAGCTCCTCCTTCCCCCTCCGCGCCGGACACGTCCAGACGGCGCCGGATGCGTCTGCCGCCGTGCCCTGGCGAATCAGCTGCCGCCACGTGTCGCCGCCACCCACCGCAAGACTCTGGCCCGCCGAGCCTGCAGTAGGCCCTCCCAACCCGCTCGCCCGCTGCCGCCGCCTCCCGCTCGCCCGCGCCGTGCCTCGCCTCCCGCTCGCGTGCCGCTGCCTCCGCCCACCGCAACGACCACTACCACCCGACGTCGCCGCCTCGCTGCGCCTGCCGTCGCCCGAGGCCGCACCTCCACCGCTTCGCCTCGTCGTCGGCCGGCCACCGCCCAGATCCGGCCGGATCCGTCCTCCCCCAGCCTCCCTGACCTCTCCCTCGACTCCGGCCACCGTCCCCATCATCTCCGGCGAGATCCGCCACCGCCTCGTAAACCATGCCCGGATCAAACCCTAGATCCGCGAGGTATATTTTCGTCCAAGTCCTGAAATTTCAATATTATGTGCACCTCTTTGACATGTCATATCTCCATACATATAGCTCCGATTTGCGCATATGATATATCGAAATGTTTGTCTCGTGATGCTCTTCATGTTAGCGTTATTTGCATGCATGTTACTGTCCATATTGATGCCTTAATCTTTGCTGCAAAAGTGCTATATGATGTTGTCTGCTGGAATTCGTCATAACTTGTTGATTTGTCATTTTCATTGCATTTTGTGTGTGCATCCTATGAGCATCATGTCTACATGTTTTAGGAGCATCTCCATACCATCTTTACAGTGGTGCAAGCCTTGTATTTTTATGAGCTCTGTGGTGACTATCACAAGCATGCAAAGTAGGCCACATGATGTTGCTGATTTCAGACGTCTTTTCCTGTCACGTTAACTTGCTATGTTGTCTTGTTGCTACAAGTAGATCTATGTACATTTTAAGGTAGTTCAGTAAGAGTGTTTTGAATATATGGTTATGATCTATCCAGTCATGCCTCTGGTTGTAATTATGGAGTAGTGTAGATTGTCGTTACCGTGCTATACTTTTGCTAAATATTGTTGCTGGCCGATTATTAACATGAAGTTCATTTTTGCCATGTGATTTGCTAGTGACCCATGCACCCTATGAACTTTCTCTTGCCATGTTTAGCTTCATAAATGTGTCTTCTTACTTTTGGTTACCTTGTTATGCCATGAAATGTTTTGTGGTGAGTGGCATGAGCTTGCAAAGTTGCTATCATGAATCTGTTTCTGCCATGCTATGTTTTTCTACCAAGTCTGAAACTGATCATATCACTTGCCATGTTTGCATTGATGCTACCATCTTCTCTATGCATCTTTGGCTAAAGTTCAGTAAGGGATTTTTGTACTTTGTCTTTACTACTAGCATGCCTTGCCTTTGTTTGCCATGATATGTTCTTGTAGCATGTTGTTTGCTAGCTCTAAACATTGCTAACTAATACTGTTTATGACATGTTTAGTATTTTCACTAAGTGTGTGAAGCTGTTATCATTTTCATCTTTGCCTTGCTATTTTAGGCTTGTTATACTGAGTTCTAGCAGGAGCTCGGTGTTCATGATTTGTAGAGCTTCACTTGTACTTCCCTGCCATGTGCTTTGTTGCTATGTTGGAATGTTGTAGCATAGTTTCTTGTTGCATCTTATGTGCTATGATGCTGTTAAGCGTAGTTTTGCATCGTTATTATTTTACTCATCATTTGCAAAATGTGCATCTGTTCCCGGTGATCTTTATATGGAATTCGACCGAAATCACTCAATCTTTCCAGTGTCAAGCTTGGTTTGCCAAGTTGATGCCTTGATCATATTTTACCTTCCGGACTACCCATATGCATTGCACATCATATCTTGCATTCCATGCCATGTCTTGCATCATGTTGCTTGTGCATTGCACCATGATTGATTGTTGTTTTGTTGCTTGTGTTATTGCTTTGGGTAGAGCCTGGAGACGAGTTCGTGGACAAGGATCCTGTTGAGTACGCTTACGAGGAGCAAGCTTTCGACAACTCTGAGAACTTTGCAGGCAAGATGACCATTACCCTCGATATCACTTCTATCTTTGCTTGCTAGTTGTTCGTTCTATCTCTATGTCGCGCTACCTACCACTTGTTTACCATGCCTCCCATATTGCCATGTCAAGCCTCTAACCCACCTTCCTAGCAAACCGTTGTTTGGCTATGTTACCGCTTTTGCTCAGCCCCTCTTATAGCGTTGCTAGTTGCAGGTGCCTTTGCAGGTTGTTCCATGTTGGAACATGGATATGTTGGGATATCACAATATCTCTTATTTAATTAATGCACCTATATACTTGGAAAAGGGTGGCAGGTTTGGCCTTTTGCTCGGTGTTCTGTTCCACTCTTGTCGCCTTAGTTTCCGTCATACCGGTGTTATGTTCCTTGATTTTGCATTCCTTACACGGTTGGGGTTATGGAACCCCCTTGACAGTTCGCTTTGAATAAAACTCCTCCAACAAAGCCCAGCCTTGGTCTTAACATTTCCCTAATAACAACCTAGGATTTTTCCTAGGGAGTAATTAACCTGAGGACCATCTTTATTCACCCCCCGGGCCAGTGCTCCTTTGAGTGTTGCTCCAAACCGAGTAGACTGTGGTGCCACCTCGGGGAAACTTGAGGGTTGGTTTTACTTGTAGGATGTCTCATCCGTTGTGCCCTGAGAACGAGATATGTGCAGCTCCTATCGGGATTTGTCGGCACAGTCGGGCGGTCTTGCTGGTCTTGTTTTACCATTGTCGAAATGTCTTGTAACCGGGATTCCGAGACTGATCGGGTATTTTCGGGAGAAGGAATATCCTTCGTTGATCGTGAGAGCTTGTGATGGGCTAAGTTGGGACACCCCTATAGGGTATAAACTTTCGAGAGCCGTGCCCGCGGTTATGTGGCAGATGGGAATTTGTTAATATTCGGTTGTAGAGAACTTGATACTTGACTTGATTAAAATGCATCAACTGCGTGTGTAGCCCTGATGGTCTCTTTTCGGCGGAGTTCGCGAAGTGAACATGGTTGGGTAATGTATGAATATAAGTAGCTCAGGATCACTTTTTGATCACTACTAGCTTTACGTCCGTTGCGTAGTTTCTCTTCTTACTCTTGTACTTGTATGTTAGCTACCATATGAGCTTAGTGCTTGCTGCAACTCCACCTCATAACCACACCTACCCATAAGCTTAAATAGTATTGATCTCGTGGGTTTTGAGATTTCTGAGTCCTCGTGACTCACATATACTACCAAAAATAGTTGCAGGTGCCGATGATACCAGTGCAGGTGACACAACCGAGCTCAAGTGGGAGTTCGACGAGGACCTTGGTCGTTACTATGTTTCGTTTCCTGATGATCAGTAGTGGTGCCCAGTTGGGACGACCGGGATTTAGCATTTGGGGTTGTCTTCTTTTCATTTGGATTTTTCCGTAGTCGTACTATGTGTGTACTCTGAATGATGTATGAATTATTTGATCATTGTGTGACGTGGCGACTATGAGCCAACTATTTTATCCCTTCCTTATTCACTACATGGGATTGTGTGAAGATGACCCTTCTTGCGACAATACCAAAATGCGGTTATGCCTCTAAGTTGTGCCTCGACACGTGGGAGATATAGCCGCATCTTGGGCGTTACATTTTGGCTCTCTCAAATAGGTGTGTGATACGTCTACAATGTATCTATAATTTTTGATTGCTCCATGCTATTATATTATCTATTTTGGATGTTATTTGGCTTATTTTTACACTTTTATATTATTTTTGCGACTAACCTATTAACCGGGGTCCCAGCCGAAATTGTTGTTTTTGCCTATTTCAGTGTTTTGCCGAAAAGGAATATCAAACGGAGTCCAAACGGAATGAAACCTTCGGGAACGTGATTTTCTCAACGAACGTGATCCAGGAGACTTGGAGTGAGCGTCAAGAAACAATCGAGGAGGCCACGAGGCAGGAGGCGCGCCTACCCCCCGGACACGCCCTCCACCCTCGTGGGCCCCTCATTGCTCCACCGACGTACTTCTGCCTCCTATATATATCCACGTACCCCCAAACATCGAGGAGCACCACGAAAACCTAATTCCACCGCTGCAACCTTCTGCACCCGAAAGATCCCATCTTGGGGCCTTTTCCGAAGCTCCGCCGGAGGGGGCATAGATCATGGAGGGCCTCTACATCAACTCCATGCCCTCTCCGGTGATGTGTGAGTAGTTTACTTCAGACCTTCAGGTCCATAGCTAGTAGCTAGATGGCTTCTTCTCTCTCTTTGGATCTCAATACAAAGTTCTCCTCAATTCTCTTGGAGATATATTCGATCCAATCTTGTTTTGCGGTGTGTTTGTCGAGATCCGGTGAATTGTGGGTTTATGATCAAGTCTATCTATGAACAATATTTGAATCTTCTCTGAATTCTTTTATGTATGATTGGTTTCTCTTTGCAAGTCTATTTGAATTATCAGTTTGGTTTGTCCTACTAGATTGATCTTTCTTGCAATGGGAGAAGTGCTTAGCTTTGGGTTCAATCTTGCGGTGATCGATCCTAGTGACAAAAAGGGAAACGACACGTATTGTATTGTTGCCATCGAGGATAAAAAGATGGGGTTTATATCATATTGCATGAGTTTATCCCTCTACATCATGTCATCTTGCTTAAGGCGTTACTCTGTTCTTATGAACTTAATACTCTAGATGCATACTGGATAGCGGTCGATGTGTGGAGTAATAGTAGTAGATGCAGGCAGGAGTCGGTCTACTTGTCGCGGATATGATGCCTATATACTTGATCATGCCTAGATATTCTTATAATTATTCGCTTTTCTATCAATTGCTCGACAGTAATTTGTTCACCCATCGTAATACTTATGCTATCTTGAGAGAAGCCACTAGTGAAACCTATGGCCCCCAGGTCTATTCTCCATCATATAAGTTTTCCATCTACCTTATTTTGCAATCTTTACTTTCAATATATATCATAAAAATACCAAAAATATTTATCTTATTATTATCATCTCTATCAGATCTCACTCTTGCAAGTGGTCGTGAAGGGATTGACAACCCCTTTATCGCATTCGTTGCGAGGTTCTTATTTGTTTGTGTAGGTACGAGGTGACTCGCGCATGGTCTCCTACTGGATTGATACCTTGGTTCTCAAAAATTGAGGGAAATACTTACGTTGCTTTACTGCTCCACCCTTTCCTCTTCAAGGGAAAACCAACACACTTCTCAAGAGGTAGCAAGAAGGATTTCGGGCGCCGTTGCCTGGGAGATCTACGCCAAGTCAAGACATACCAAGTACCCATCACAACTCTTATCTTTCGCATTACATTATTTTCCATTTGCCTCTCGTTTTCCTCTCCCCCACTTCACCCTTGCCGTTTTATTCGCCCTCTCTTCTCCGTTTCCCTTCTCTTTCCCAATTTGCTCTTTTGCCCATTTCTTGTTTGCTTGTGTGTTGGATTGCTTGCTTGTCACAATGGCTCAAGATAATACTAAATTGTGTGACTTTGCCAATACCAACAATAATTATTTTATTAGCACTCTGATTGCTCCTCTTACCGATGTTGAATCTTGTGAAATTAATACTGCTTTGCTAAATTTTGTCATGAAAGATCTGTTTTCTGGCCTTGCTAGTGAAGATGCCGCTACCCATCTAAACAACTTTGTTGATTTGTGTGATATGCAAAAGAACAAAGATGTGGATAATGATATTGTTAAACTTAAGCTATTTCCGTTTTCGCTTAGAGATCGTGCTAAAGCTTGGTTTTCGTCTTTGCCTAAAAATAGTATTGATTCATGGAATAAGTGCAAAGATGCTTTTATCTCTAAGTATTTTCCTCCCGCTAAGATCATCTCTCTTAGAAACGATATTATGAATTTTAAGCAACTTGGTCATGAACATGTTGCACAAGCTTGGGAGAGGATGAAATTAATGATACGTAATTGCCCCACACATGGTTTGAATCTTTGGATGATTATACAAAAAATTTATGCCGGCTTGAACTTTGCTTCTAGAAATCTTTTAGATTCGGCCGCGGGAGGCACTTTTATGGAAATCACTTTAGGAGAAGCTACCAAACTTCTAGATAATATTATGGTTAATTATTCTCAATGGCACACGGAAAGATCTACTAGTAAAAAAGTGCATGCAATTGAAGAGATTAATGTTTTGAGTGGAAAGATGGATGAACTTAAGAAAGTGTTTGCTAATAAGAGTGCTCCTACTGATCCTAATGATATGCCTTTGTCTACTTTGATTGAGAATAATAATGAATCTATGGTTGTGAATTTTGTTGGTAGGAACAATTTTGGTAATAACGCGTATAGAGGTAATTTTAATTCTAGGCCGTTTCCGAGTAATTCCTCTAATAATATGGTAATTCCTACAACAATTCTTATGGAAGTTATAATAAGATTCCCACTGATTTTGAATCTAATATTAAAGAATTTATTAGTTCGCAAAAGAGTTTCATGCTAATAAGGATGAAGATATAAAAGTGATTGATGTGTCCCCTATTAAATCTTCGTTTTGCAATAAGAATCTTGATAATGATGGGACTAGAGATGAGTCAACTTTAGTTAGAAGGCGTCCCAATGATTCGGAGTTTTAGATCTTGATGCAAAAATTGTTAAAAGTGGGATTGAAGAGGTAAAAACTTTAAATAGTAATGAACCCACTATCTTGGATTTTAAGGAATCTAATTATGATAATTGCTCTTTGATAGATTTTATTTCCTTGTTGCAATCCATGCTAAATTCTCCTCATGCCTATAGTCAAAATAAAGCTTTTACTAAACATATCGTTGATGCTTTGATGCAATCTTATGAAGAAAAACTTGAGTTGGAAGTTTCTATCCCTAGAAAACTTTATGATGAGTGGAAACCTACTATTAAAATAAAAACTAAGGATCATGAATGCTATGCTTTGTGTGATTTGGGTGCTAGTGTTTCCACGATTCCAAAAACTTTGTGTGATTTGCTAGGTTTCCGTGAATTTGATGATTGTTCTCTAAACTTGCACCTTGCGGATTCCACTATTAAGAAACCTATGGGAAAGATTAATGATGTTCTTATTGTTGCAAATAGGAATTATGTTCCCGTAGATTTCATTGTTATTCATATAGATTGCAATCCTTCATGTCCTATTATTCTTAGACCTTTCCTTAAAACGATTGGTGCAATTATTGATATGAAGGAAGGGAATATTAAATTCCAATTTCCATTAAGGAAAGGCATGGAACACTTCCCTAGAAATAAAGTTAAATTACCATATGAATCTATTATGAGAGCCACTTATGGATTGCCTACCAAACATGGCAATACCTAGATCTATTGTCGCTTTTATGCCTAGTTAGGGGCGTTAAACGATAGCGCTTGTTGGGAGGAAACCCAATTTTATTTTTATTCCTTGCTTTTTGCTCCTGTCTAGTAATAAATAATTTATATAGCCTCTTTTTTAGTTGTGTTTTTTGTGTTTAATTAGTGTTTGTGCCAAGTAGAACCGTTGGGAAGACTTGGGGAAAGTCGTTTTGATCTTGCTGTAAAAAACAGAAACTTTAGCACTCACGAGAATTGCTGCCATTTTTTATTGGAGACTGCTAATTAGTTAATTATTTTTGAAGATATTTAATAGATAAATTACTCACGTCCAGAAATTTATTTTGGAATTTGTGGGGTTCCAGAAGTTTGCGTTAGCTACAGATTACTACAGACTGTTCTGTTTTTGACAGATTCTGTTTTTCGTGTGTTGTTTCCTTATTTTGATGAATCTATGGCTGGTAAAAGAGTTTATAAACCATAGAGAAGTTGGAATACAGTAGGTTCAAACCAATATAAATAAATAATGATTTCATTACAATACCTTGAAGTGGTGTTTTGTTTTCTTTCGCTAACGGAGCTCACGAGATTTTCTATTTAAGTTTTGTGTTGTGAAGTTTTCAAGTTTTGGGTAAAGATTTGATGGATTATGGAACAAGGACTGACAAGAGCCTAAGCTTGGGGATGACCATGGCACCCCAAGGTAAAATAAAAGGACACCAAAAATCCTAAGCTTGGGGATGCCCCGGAAGGCATCCCCTCTTTCGTCTTTGTTCATCGGTAACTTTACTTGGAGCTATATTTTTATTCGCCACATGATATGTGTTTTGCTTGGAGCGTCTTGTATGATTTGAGTCTTTGCTTTTTATTTTACCACAATCATCCTTGCTGTACACACCTTTTGAGAGAGACACACATGAATTGGAATTTATTAGAATCCTCTATGTGCTTCACTTATGTCTTTTGAGTTGTATAGTTTTTGCTCTAGTGCTTCGCTTATATCTTTTAGAGCGCGGCAGTGGTTCTATTTTATAGAAATAATTGATCTCTCATGATTAAGTTAAATTATTCTGAGAGTCCTTTAGAACAACATGGCAATAATAAAAACTTCCATGTAAGTGCATTGAATACTAAGAGAAGTTTGATACTTGATGATGTTGGGGAACGTAGTAATTTCAAAAAATTTCCTATGCACACACATGATCATGGTGATGTATAGCAACGAGTGGGGAGAGTGTGTCTACGTACCCTCATAGACCGAATGCGGAAGCGTTAGCACAACTCGGTTGATGTAGTCGTACGTCTTCACGATCCGACTGATCCAAGTACCGAACGCACGGCACCTCCGAGTTCTGCACACATTCAACTCGATGACGTCCCACGAGCTCCGATCCAGCAAAGCTTCACGAGAGAGTTTCATCAGCACAACGACATGGTGACGGTGATCATGATGCTACCGACGCAGGGCTTTGCCTAAGCACCGCTACGATATAATCGAGGTGGATTATGGTGGAGGGGGGCACCACACACGGCTAAGAGATCAATGATCAATTGTTGTGTCTTTGGGGTGCCCCCTGCCCCCGTATATAAAGGTGCAAGGGGGAGGAGGCGGCCTGCCAGGGAGAGGCCCGCCAAGGGGGAGTCCTACTCCCACTAGGAGTAGGACTCCTCCTATTCCTAGTAGGAGTAGGAGAGGGGGAAGGAAATGGAGAGGAGGGGAAGGAAAGATGGGGCTGCCCCCTTGCCCTAAACCAATTCAGTTTGGGCCTTGGGGGCGCGCCTCACACTCCCCTTGCTACCCTCTATTTCCAGTAAGGCCCATGTAGGCCCATTAAGCCCCCGGGGGGGTTCTGGTAACCCCCCGGTACTCCGGTATATGTCCGAAACCTTCCGGAACCTTTCCAGTGTCTGAACATAGTCGTCCAATATATCGATCTTTACGTCTCGACCATTTAGAGACTCCTCGTCATGTCCGTGATCATATCCAGGACTCCGAACTACCTTTGGTACATCAAAACACAAAAACTCATAATATCGATCGTCACTGAGCTTTAAGCGTGCGGACCCTACGGGTTCGAGAACTATGTAGACATGACCGAGACACATCTCTGGTCAATAACCAATAGCGGAACCTGGATGCTCATATTGGCTCCCACATATTCTAATAAGATCTTTATCGGTCAAACCGCATAACAACATACGTTGTTCCCTTTGTCATCAGTATGTTACTTGCCCGAGATTCGATCGTCGGTATCTCAATACCTAGTTTAATCTCGTTATCAACAAGTCTCTTTACTTGTTCTATAATGCATCATCCCGCAACTAACTCATTAGTTAAAATGCTTGCAAGGCTTATAGTGATGTGTATTACTTAGTGGGCCCAAAGATATCTCTCCGACAATCGGAGTGACAAATCCTAATCTCAAAATACGCCAACTCAACAAGTACCTTCGGAGACACCTGTAGAGCACCTTTATAATCACCCAGTTACGTTGTGACGTTTGGTAGCACACAAAGTGTTCCGCCGATAAACGGGAGTTGCATAATCTCATAGTCATAGGAACGTGTATAAGTCATGAAGAAAGCAATAGCAACATACTAAACGATCAAGTGCTAAGCTAACAGAATGGGTCAAGTCAATCATATCATTCTCCTAATGATGTGATCCCGTTAATCAAATGACAACTCATGTCTATGGCTAGGAAACATAACCATGTTTGATCAACGAGCTAGTCAAGTAGAGGCATACTAGTGACACTCTGTTTGTCTATGTATTCACACATGTATCATGTTTCCGGTTAATAGAGTTCTAGCATGAATAATAAACATTTATCATGATATAAAGAAATAAATAATAACTTTATTATTGCCTCGAGGGCATATTTCCTTTAGTCTCCCACTTGCACTAGAGTCAATAATCTAGATTACATAGTAATGATTCTAACACCCATGGAGCCTTGGTGTTGATCATGTTCTGCTCGTGGAAGAGGCTTAGTCAACGGGTCTGCAACATTCATATCCGTATGTATCTTGCAAATCTCTATGTCTCCCACCTGGACTTGATCCCGGATGGAGTTGAAGCGTCTCCTGATGTGCTTGGTTCTCTTGTGAAATCTGGATTCCTTTGCCAAGGCAATTGCACCAGTATTGTCACAAAAGATTTTCATTGGACCCGATGCAATAGGTATGACACCTAGATCGGATATGAACTCCTTCATCCAGACTCCTTCATTCGCTGCTTATGAAGCAGCAATGTACTCCGCTTCACATGTAGATCCCGCCACGACGCTTTGTGTAGAACTGCTCCAACTGACAGCTCCACCGTTCAATATAAACACGTATCAGTGTCAAAGCTTGCATCAACATCACCATTTACGATGAGCTCTTTGTCACCTCCATAAACGAGAAACATATCCTTAGTCCTTTTCAGGTACTTCGGGATGTTCTTGACCGTTGTCCAGTGATCCACTCCTGGATTACTTTGGTACCTCCCTGCTAAACTAATAGCAAGGCACACATCAGGTCTGGTACACAGCATTTCATACATGATAGAGCCTATGGCTGAAGCATAGGGAACATCTTTCATTTTCTCTCTATCTTCTGCAGTGGTCGGGCATTGAGTCTTACTCAACTTCACACCTTGTAACATAGGCAAGAACCCTTACTTTGCCTGAACCATTTTGAACTTCTTCAAAACTTTGTCAAGGTATGTGCTTCATGAAAGTGCAATTAAGCGTCTTGATCTATCTCTATAGAACTTGATGCCCAATATGTAAGCAGCTTCACCGAGGTCTTTCATTGAAAAACTCTTATTCAAGTATCCTTTTATGCTATCCAGAAATTCTATATCATTTCCAATCAACAATATGTCATCCACATATAATATTAGAAATGCTACAGAGCTCCCACTCACTTTCTTGTAAATACAGGCTTCTCCAAAAGTCTGTATAAAACCATATGCTTTGATCACACTATCAAAACGTTTATTCCAACTCCGAGAGGCTTGCACCAGTCCATAAATGGAACGCTAGAGCTTGCACACTTTGTTCGCACCGTTTGGATCGACAAAACCTTCTGGTTGTATCATATACAACTCTTCTTTAAGATATACAACCTTCTTATTTGGTCCCTTTAACTTTTATGAGAACTCGAACTTTGTGAGAGACATTCCTTCTTGAACCGGATATTGAGAGCTTCAAAGCTTTGTGGGAGAGAGATTTCCCTTGAACCGGATTTTAAACCGGAATCTTTATTTTCAGCCGGAAATTCTCTGACGGCCTTTAAACTCAAACTTACGAGAGATTAATTCTTTTTGAACCGGAAATTCTTAAACCGGATTTGAGAGCTTCAGAGCTTTGTGGGAGAACAGATTTCCCTTGAAGCGAATTGTAAACCGGATATTTGAGAGCTTCAACGTTTTATGGGAGAGAGATGTCTCTTGAACCGGATTTCGATCCGAAATCCTTTCTGATGACCCAGAACTCCTTCATTGAGCTGGGATTTTGTAATTGTCATATACTTTTTAAGCCTGGAAATTTTCTGACGGCCTTTAAATTTTCATCAATATAGTAGTAGCCTCCGGGACCGGGTTATCTTTCCCTCTATCGTCCTGGGGTTCTTAAATTTGCTGAAACTGGCAAGATTTGCTGAGTCATGTCATCGTAGCCCCTGAGTCTTAAGATGACTCGAGGAGTTGTCTTGAGATTCTCCATATTTAACCACATTAGAAGGTATATATCATTGGTGTTGATGATGCTATGTGAATCCATAGAAGGTTGAGGTGACTACGGCGGGTTATAGATGATCCCGTATGAGCCGTGTCAGCAACTCGGCCAATGGTTCCTTCCAACTGGCTGTTTGAAGTTAACCAAACTATAGTGGCAGTGACTTGTGGGCATGTCCATTGAGCCATCCAGCGCAGACGGCGGCTGAATGATAATTTGCCTCCAATTTGTTGGAAGAAAACCGAGCTACCCAAGCAGTAACCGACTTTATACTCAATAAACAACTCATGCAGACAGGTGCGGCCCGGTGTGTTGATGTAGACCGGGCCGCAGAGGCGGCGGCTTGCACACACATTTGTTGAACAAAGTAGCATGGTTGGATGCTGGCGCCTTGATAATTTTGATGCAAGCTTTATATCCGTGACATAATGATCATTCTTGCAATGAATATTTGTCCTGCATAGAAAACATCGAGAGCCAGAGTAATTGTTCTTGGATAAATTGACATGTACTAAAGAATATATAGAAAAATAGCACCTGGTATTTTATCAGATGAACCCGGATTCTAATAGTGGATAAATATATCTCCTCTGGCTTTTCCATGCAATAGTGATAGTAGCTTTAAACTTCTTATACAAACAGCCACCACCCTCCTTATCCTTCACTTTTCCAATGAGCTTTTGGACTGACTTTCTTTCAACTGCGGGGACAATAGCCTAATAGGCCACATGAACATACATTGAGGTCACATAGTAATACTCCCTCCGTTCTTGCACATAGACTCCAGCACAAGCACCAATGTGTGTGCTTTTTTATCTCTCGAGAGGATTTGTCCCAGAGTGTTAATATACAGGTACACTGGCCATTGTTTGTCCCATGCGAGCATCCATAGTCAGCAAGCAAAAAACGGCAACAGAGAGAGATGTTGGCCAAGGACGCGGTTGCGCCGTCCGTGGACACTTGACGCAGATGGATCCTTTGAGCCGCCGCTTCTGCCCCACAAGAAGCGGTCGCCGGTAAACTGCGGAGCAGCCGGCGCAAGGCAAAGGAGCACACAGTGAGGGCCGGACTAGAGCGGAGCAGAGAGGCCAACCTAGTTCGTGCAGAGGCGAGTCGGACAGCTATGCACCTTAGGGGAGCAGCGGATTTAGTAGGAGGCGAGGACCCCGACGGTTTAGGCGAGGACCACGGCGGTTTTGGCGAGGACCACGACGACGCAAGTTACCACGCCGGGTTGTTCTGGTAGCGGCCGGTGTCATGGTTCCAAGTCTAACAGTAGTGTAGGGGGGTAAGTATGGAGAGGCAAGATCTTAGCTGTGGAGAAGTTGTAAGAATGCAAGGTTTACGAGTTCAGGCCCTTCTTGGAGGAAGTAATAGCCCTACGTCTAGGAGCCCGGAGGCGGTCGACTGGATTATGAGAGTATGAGTTACAGGGGTGCAAACCCTTGTCTAGGAGGAGGGGGTGGCTTATATAGAGTGCGCCAGGACCCCGGCCACCCCACGTTACAACGGGTTCAATGTACATTAAGGCAGGGCGTTATTGGTAATGCTAGTAATAAAGTGCTATGATGACCATAAAAGCTACTTAATGACCGACCGTTAGCATGCGGAGTGACTTTAGGTCTCCTAGCCGTCGAGTGGTTGGATCTTGGTCGAGTGATTGCTTCTTGGTCGAGTGTCTTCGAGTTTGTCGAGTGGAACACCTCCAAGTCGATTGAAAGGTGATTTCTTCTAGAGATGTCCTTGGGTAGGGCAGTTAGGACAGGTCCATGACCCTACCCTAGGTACATAGCTTCATCATTAGCCCCCGAATGGATCGAGGTTTGAGTGGGGAAGGAGTTGAGAACTTCTCCGACTCGTTTTTCATGTCGTGAGCATATCTTGTTTCGGATCAACGGACCTGAGTGATGACAGCAACTTCCTTTTCAGTCACCTTGATCCATTCTTAATTCTTCGTCGAGTGAGTTTCTTTACTTGTAAGGCTCCGAGCGACGGCGCCGAGGAGATCTTTGGTCTGACAAGTTGTTTGCTGCCCGCGGATTTCGTGGGATCCGAATTTTGGGAAGCGCGCGGGACGGGGGAGGCCGCAGTAATTGGATGGTATAGAGCGGAGCTGACTCGATCCCTGCGCCGCCTTTTTCGCCACGTGTCACGCGCGCGATCATTAGGGATTTGACAGAGCCACCTGGGCCTACCCGTCAGCCACTCGGGAGCGGCCTCATATAAGGCGTTGGACCGGAGTCTCCTGAACAGTGCATTCCCATTTCCTCTTCTCCTCTTCACGCCCCTCCGCTGCGCTCGTTCTCGCCCCAGCATCACCACTCCGTACGCGTCTCGCCGGCAACAATGGGGAAGGAGAAGACGGCGGCTCTGGAGCGGGCAAAGAAGGCGACGGCGAGGTCGAAGGGGAAGGCGACCAGCCGGGGCGGATCTTCCTCGCGGACCGGCCTGCCGAAAGGCTGGATCCAGGGCGACTGGATCCACTCGAGGATCACCCAAGAAGACCTCGACGACCTGGCCGAAGGGGGGCTGATCCCCTATGACTTGGCACGGCTTCCGGGGAAGGAATCTGAGCCGCAACCTCGGGAGGGTGAGCGTGTTCTTCTTGCCACCCATGTCGACCGTGGATTTTCCTTGCCTCCTCACCCGTTCTTTCGAGGGTTTCTGAACTTCTTTAGGGCACAACTCCACCATTTTACCCCCCAACTCAATCGTTTATCTCGCCGCTTTCATTTCTTTGTGTGAGAATTTCCTGGGTTGCCGGCCTCACTGGGGTCTTTTCAAGCATATTTTCACTTGTCGCTCCCAGCCAGTGAAAAAGGCTAATCCGAGTGACGAGAGGACCCAAGTGATCCAGATGTGTGGGGGTCTTGGCATCCAGACGAGAGGGAAAAGCTCCTTTCCGGCCATGATTCTTCCTGACTCCATGGACCGAGTGGAGAAACCCTCGCCTTTAAAGGTGCTCCCGGAGGAGAAGGCGCACATGAAGGTGTTGGTCGATCAAGTGGTCCAGCTTATTCGTGACGGGGTCACTGGTATGGATCTCTTGGAGGTCTTCCTTCAGCGGTGCATCCAGCCTCTTCAAGCTCGAGACCATCCGATGTGGATGTATTCGGGTCTTGAAGACTCCACTCGGATCCATCCGGAGGAGGTCGATGACGACACACTGGAGAAGTGGCTGTCGGGCATTACCGGGAACAAGGACAATCCCAGGGGAGCCATGAGAGTTCCCCCATTCGACCAGTCTCATGCACCAGAGCAGGTTTGATTCTGAGTTTTTGCCTGTAATCTGAATTCACTCGCGCAGCTGCCTATATTGCGTCGACTGACTTTGTTCTCCTTGCTTTCTTTCAGGCCATTATTGAAATGTATTCAATGCCCAACGGGGAGCAAGACCAAGCTCTGGAAGGCGAGGCGAGTGGCGGCGACAGTGGCGAGTGGATTTCCGATGGTGAAGGGGATGGAGGAAGCGACGACTCAAGTGATGGAGGAGAAGTCGAGTCGCCCCCTCGCAGGGAGAGGCGATCCAAGCTTGACCAAGAACGGCTGAGTGCCTGCGACAAGGCAACTACTCAAGCTGGTCAGTCTTCGAAGCGTCCTCGGATCTCTTCACCAACCCCGACTGAGAAGGTGCCAAAGCACCCTAAAGTTGTAGAGCCGAGGACTCGGAAGGCGTTGCCGAAGATCAAGATTGATATCCCCGTCGCCTCCGCGTGAGTGTCTCTCTTTGTATTCACTCGACGCTCCGCGCTGTTTGTTTTTCTTGTTTTAACTGGACGAACTTTGAAATTGTCAGCGCTGCCACTTCCGGGACCTCAGCTTACAGGGATGATGATGAGGTGATGGAGGATGCGGTCACTTCTAATCCGGGTATGATTTCTGCGATACTATCTTTATTTGGTCGATTCAACCGCAATGTGCATCATTAGGTGACGTGATTTTGGCAATTGAACTTTGCACAGCTCCCAACATTATTGACCTCCCTGATGATGATGAAGAGCCCGAGAGGCCTTTGACGAGGAAGAATAGGCGATCTCCTGTAAGTGAGGTGCTACAGTCGACGCTGAGGGCAGAACCAGTCGTTCAGGACACTGGCGACGTCAATCGGGGTTCTGTTACCTTCGCCGAGCCATTGTCGAGTGCCTTGCCTTCTTCGTCGACTGCTCGGGCCTCTGTCGACCCGCCTTCAGTTTTTGCGACCCATCATGTCCCAGAGGACAAGGTGAATGCTGTTAGGGAAGCCATACGCCAGGCGGGCATTATGATGGAGAAGATGAAGACGGTGCGAGACGCCAGCCAAGCCGCCTATGATGCCAGCTCGGCTCTCCAGAGCAACGTTCATGTTAGTTGGTCACCGCTTGTTCTGTTAGGATATGCTACCTGAAGATTCTTTCCGAAAATCTTTGCATCTGTACACCTACTGGGTGCGCCGATTGAATTTTTGGACTAGTGGGGGCACGCTGAGTGCACCCACTGGGTGTAGTCCCCGAGACTACGGTGGACTGCTAGCAGTCGACTGTAGTCTTTGTATTTTGCTGAATGTATAAACCAAACTGGTAGTTTGTCTCTTCCACTCGGTCTGGTTGAGTGGGATCAGAACCGGTGGGGGCACGCAAAGTGCACCCACTAGGTGTAGTCCCCGAGACTATGGTGGACTGCGGGCAGTCGACCATAGTCTTAGTATTTATTTCCTTTGTTGTTTTTTGCTATAAAAATAACTTCTCCCCTTTGATTTCAGAAATATTGTGATCTTGGAGCTCGCTTTGCTGACTTGGAGAAGCAGCAGATTCAACTGAACCTTGACTTGGAGCTGGCCAGGACAGAGTTGCAAAAGGTCAGAGACGGCGCCGCTGGTAAGACGAGTTTGTCGACTGGTCAGTTTTAGGCTTGAGTACCCTTCTGCTATTTCTGAATCAATCGTCATTTCTTTGCAGAAAAACTGAGAGAAGCTCTGGCGAAGAAGGATCAGGATTTGGCTGCTGCTCGTAAGGAGGCTGACGACAGGACCGCTCTGGCTGAACAGAAGCTGGCTTCGGTCGGCCAGTTGGAAGAAGAGAATACCAGGCTGAAGACCGCTCTGAATGACTCCAACAAGGAGTGCTCGCGTTGGAAGAAGGCGAACCTCGTCCAGGGCGAGAAAACGGAAAGCATCGCTCGCAGGAGGGATGATCTGGAGAGCTATCTGAGAAGTCTTGCCAAGAAGTTGTTCATCAAGCTTGAAGGTGCACATTCTGTTCCGACTGATTTTTTTTGTGTTGACTCAGTGTACGGAAATTGACTTATCCTTGGATCGTGAATGCAGAGTTTTGCCAGAACTTTGAAGAGGAGACTGGGCGGATCGAACCAGGTTTGGATCCAATCAACTCTCCCGTGAAAGATGAAACTGCCATGAATCTGCTCCGTCTGGAATCTCGTATCGACAGTGATGTGGACTACTTGGCTCGACTGAAGGTCGCCATGTCATGGATTGACCCGGCACTTTGGCCAGAGGCTGTGCTCCAAAATGATCTTGGGTCCCTGTTGACTTGACTAAATGAAATCCCAGACCGAGTGCAGGAGTGGAAGAAGTATGCTGCTCGGTGTGGCGCTGACGTGGCTCTGTCTTTGTTTCGTGTCCACTGCAAGGAGGTGCGACAAGACAAACTGGCAGCAATCAAGGTCGCCAACACCCAGAAACATGACTTCCGAACCTTTATGGAGACTTTCGTCGCTGCAGCCACTCGGATAGCCGACGGCGTCGACCTGGATGAGTTCGTCGAGCCTGCCAGCCCTCCTCCCACGGAGTGAACAAACTCTTATGTCCCACCTTAAATTTGCCTCGGAATGCCGAGTGGTTTTTGTAACCGTTTAAACTTTTTCGGGCTGCATGCCCGAGTATTTCGATCTGTGATCCGGGACCTTTAGAATTTATCTGAGCTTGGTTTACCATTGAATATCTTTATGAATCTCCTGCTGAGTGAACCCATTCTCCATTTGAGACAACTTTTGTATTCGCAGCACAGCTCCGAAGGAGAGGGAAGCAGTCGACCCATGTTTTGTCACCCTTGCGGGTCGGCGATGGAGTGCGCATCGTATTTGTGGCTAAGCCCTCCAGGGGAAGGTGGCGGTCGACCCACACCTTGTTATTGCAGGGCGGGACGGAGCGCACATTGTATTTGTGGCGAAGCTCTCCAGGAGAAGGTGGCAGTCGACCCGTACTTCGTTACTGTAGAGCGGGATGAAACGCGCATTGTATTTGTGGCGAAGCTCCCCAGGAGAAGGTGGCAGTCGACCTGCCCCTCATTGTCCTTGAGGATTGAGATGTGTTTCGTACTTAGGCGAGTTCTGGACTGCAGCTAAGCCCCCGAGTGGGAGGATTGCTCTCCACTCGGTAGGATTTTTTCAAACTTAGGCGAGTGCCGGACTGCAACTAAGTCTCTAGGCTCATCATCGCTTCCTCATAGTTTGTAGGATCGTCATGGTCAAGTAACATGACCTCCAGAACAGGATTACCATACCATTCTAATGCGGATCTTGCTCTGGTTGACCTACGAGGTTTGGTAGTAACTTGATATGAAGTTTCATGATCATCATCATTGGCTTCCTCACTAATTGGTGTAGGTGTCACATGATCTGTTTTCTGTGATGAACTACGTTCCAATAAGGGAGCAGGTACAGTTACCTCATCAAGTTCCACTTTCCTCCCACTCACTTCTTTCAAGAGAAACTCCTTCTCTAGAAAGGATCCATTCTTAGCAACGAATGTCATGCCTTCGGATCTGTGATAGAAGGTGTACCCAACAGTTTCCTTTGGGTATCATATGAAGACACATTTCTCCGATTTGGGTTTGAGCTTATCAGGTTGAAGTTTTTTCACATAAGCATCGCAGCCCCAAACTTTAAGAAACGACAACTTTGGTTTCTTGCCAAACCATAGTTCATAAGGCATCGTCTCAACAGATTTAGATGGTGCCCTATTTAACGTGAATGCAGCCGTCTCTAAAGCATAACCCCAAAAGATAGCGGTAAATCAGTAAGAGACATCATGGATCGCACCATATCTAGTAAGGTATGATTATGACGTTCGGACACACAATTACGCTGTGGTGTTCCGGGTGGCGTGAGTTGCAAAACTATTCCGCATTGTTTCAAATGTAGACCAAACTCATAACTCAAATATTCTCCTCCACGATCAGATCGTAGAAACTTTATTTTCTTGTTATGATGATTTTCCACTTCACTCTAAAATTCTTTGAACTTTTCAAATGTTTCAGACTTATGTTTCATTAAGTAGATATACCCATATCTTCTCAAATCATCTGTAAAGGTGAGAAAATAACGATACCCGTTGCGAGCCTCAATATTCATTGGACCACATACATCAGTATGTATGATCTCCAACAAATCTGTTGCTTGCTCCATTGTTCTGGAGAACGGCGTTTTAGTCATCTTGCCCATGAGGCATGGTTCGCAAGTACCAAATGATTCATAATCAAGTGATTTTAAAAGTCCATCAGTATGGTGTTTCTTCATGCGCTTTACACCTATATGACCTAAACGGCAGTGCCACAAATAAGTTGCACTATCATTATCAACTCTGCATCTTTTGGCTTCAACATTATGAATATGTGTGTCATTACTATCGAGATTTAACACAAATAGACCACTCTTCAAGGGTGCATGACCATAAAAGATATTACTCATATAAATAGAACAACCATTATTCTCAGATTTAAATGAATAACCGTCTCGCAAATAACAAGATCCAGATATAATGTTCATTTTCAACGCTGGCACCAAATAACAATTATTCAGGTCTAAAACTAATCCCGAAGGTAGATGTAGAGGTAGCGTGCCAATGGCGATCACATCGACTTTGGAACCATTTCCCACGCGCATCATCACCTCGTCCTTAGCCAGTCTTCGCTTAATCCGTACTCCCTGTTTTGAGTTGCAAATATTAGCAACAGAACCAGTATCAAATATCCAGGTGCTACTGCGAGCTCTGGTAAGGTACACATCAATAACATGTATATCACATATACCTTTGTTCACCTTGCCATCCTTCTTATCTGCCAAATACTTGGGGCAGTTCCGCTTCCAGTGACCAGTCCCTTTGCAGTAGAAGCATCCAGTCTCAGGTTTTGGTCCAGATTTGGGTTTCTTCTCTTGAGCAGCAACTTGCTTGCCGTTCTTCTTGTAGTTCCCCTTCTTCTTCCCTTTCCCCTCTTTCTTGAAACTGTTGGTTTTGTTAACCATCAACACTTGATGCTCCTTTTTGATTTCTACCTCTGCAGCCTTTAGCATCGTGAAGAGCTCGAGAATTGTCTTATCCATCCCTTGCATATTATAGGTCATCATGAAGCTCTTGTAGCTTGGTGCCAGTGATTGAAGAATTCTATCAACAACACTATCATCCGAAAGATTAACTCCCAGTTGAATCAACTGATTGCAGTACCCATACATTTTGGGTATATACTCACTGACAGAACTATTCTCCTCCATCTTGCAGTTGTAGAACTTATTGGAGACTTCATATCTCTCAATCCAAGCATTTGCTTGAAATATTAACTTCAACTCCTGGAACATCTCATATGCTCCACGACGTTCAAAACGTCGTTGAAGTCCCGGTTCTAGGCCGTAAAGCATGGCACATTGAACTATCGAGTAGTCATCAACACGCGACTGCCAGACATTCACAATGTCTACAGTTGCCGGCGCGGGTGGTACACCTAGCGGTGCTTCCAGGACATAATTCTTCTGTGCAGCAATGAGGATAATCCTCAAGTTACGGACCCAGTCCGTGTAATTGCTACCATCATCTTTTAACTTTGCTTTCTCAAGGAACGGATTAAAATTCAACGGAACAACAGCACGGCGGCCATCTATCCTCGATAACATAGACAAGCAAAATACTATCAGGTACTAAGTTCATGATAAATTTAAGTTCAATTAATCATATTACTAAAGAAATCCCACTTAGATAGACATCCCTCTAATCATCTAAGTGATCACGTGATCCATATCAACTAAACCATAACCGATCATCACGTGAAATGGAGTAGGTTTCAATGGTGAACATCACTATGTTGATCATATCTACTATATGATTCACGCTCGACCTTTCGGTCTCAGTGTTCTGAGGCCATATCTGCATATGCTAGGCTCGTCAAGTTTAACCCGAGTATTCTGCGTGTGCAAAACTGTCTTACACCCGTTGTAGATGAATATTGAGCTTATCACACCCGATCATCACGTGGTGTCTCGGCACGACGAACTTTGCCAACGGTGCATACTCAAGGAGAACACTTTTACCTTGAAATTTAGTGAGAGATCATCTTATAATGCTACCGTCAAACAAAACAGAATAAGATGCATAAAGGATAAACATCACATGCAATCAATATAAGTGATATGATATGGCCATCATCATCTTGTGCCTTTGATCTCCATCTCCAAAGCACCGTCATGATCACCATCGTCACCAGCGCGACACCTTGATCTCCATCGTAGCATCGTTGTCGTCTCGCCAATTATTGCTTCCTCGACTATCGCTACCACTTAGTGATAAAGTAAAGCAATTACAGGGCGATTGCATTGCATACAATAAAGCGACAACCATATGGCTCCTTCCAGTTGCCGATAACTCCGTTACAAAACATGATCATCTCATACAATAAATATAGTATCATGTCTTGACCATATCACATCATAACATGCCCTGCAAAAACAAGTTAGACGTCATCTACTTTGTTGTTGCAAGTTTTACGTGGCTGCTACGGGTTGAGCAAGAACCGTTCTTACCTACGCATCAAAACCACAACGATAGTTCGTCAAGTTATTGTTGTTTTAACCTTCTCAAGGACCGGAGTAGCCACACTCGGTTGAACTAAAGTTGGAGCAACTGACACCCGCCACCCACCTGTGTGCAAAGCACGTCGGTAGAACCAGTCTCGCGTAAGCATACGCGTAATGTCGGTCTGGGCCGCTTCATCCAACAATACCACCGAACCAAAGTATGACTTGTTGGTAAGCAGTATGACTTGTATCGCCCACAACTCACTTGTGTTCTACTCATGCATATAACATCTACGCATAAACCTAGCTCTGATACCACAGTTGGGGAACGTAGTAATTTCAGACAATTTCCTACACACACAGGATCATGGTGATGTATAGCAACGAGAGGGGAGAGTGTGTCTACGTACCCTCGTAGACCGAATGCGGAAGCGTTAGCACAACACGGTTGATGTAGTCGTACGTCTTCACAATCCGACCGATCCAAGTACCGAATGCACGGCACCTCCAAGTTCTGCACACGTTCAACTCGATGACATCCCGCGAGATCCGATCCAGCAAAGCTTCATGGGAGAGTTTCGTCAGCACAACGACGTGGTGATGGTGATGATGATGCTACCGACGCAGGGCTTCGCCTAAGCACCGCTACGATATAATCGAGGTGGATTATGGTGGAGGGGGGCACCGCACACGCCTAAGAGATCAATGATCAATTGTTGCGTCTTTGGGGTGCCCCTTCCCCCGTATATAAAGGAGCAATGGTGTAACACCCTCGATACGACTATAGCTCCCACGTGTCGAGGCATGACTTAGAGACATAATCGCATTGAAGGCATATGTCGCAAGTTAGGCAATCTTCACAACATCCCATGTAATATAAATAATAAAGGGGAGATAACATAGTTGGCTTACACTCGCCACGTCAATCAAGTACATAAATAACATTACATCATCCAAACACTCATGGCCCGACTACGGCGCCAAAATAAAAGAGAACCCAACATGCGACACGGTCCCAATCACCCCCAACTGGGAACCACTACTGATCATCGGGAAAGGAAACATAGTAACGTTTAGAGTCCTCGTCGAACTCCCACCTGAGCTCATACGCGTCTCCTGGAGCAGAATCGTCAGGCCCTGCATCTGGTGTAATAGTAATCTGTGAGCCACAGGGACTCAGCAATCTCGCACCCTCGCGATCAAGACTATTTAAGCTTATAGGTAAGGCAAGGTAAATATAGGTGGAGTTGCAGCAAGAGACTAGCAAATATTGTGGCTAACTTATTCGCAAAAGAGAGCGAGAAGAGGAGGCAAAGCACGAGCGAGAAACTAGAGAACAACCTGCGCAAACATTACTCCAACACCGTGTCCACTTCCCGGACTCCGTCGAGAAGAGGCCATCACGGTAACACACTCAGTTGATTCATTTTAATTAATTAAGGTTCAAGTTATCTACAACCGGACATTAACAAATTCCCATCTGCCCATAACCGCGGGCACGGCTTTCGAAAGTTCAATCCCTGTAGGGGAGTCCCAACTTAGCCCATGACAAGCTCTCACGGTCAATGAAGGAATAGACCTCCTCCCAAGACGTTCCGATCAGACTCGGTATCTCGGTAATTCAAGACAACTCCGATAATGGTTAAACAGGTCCAGCAACACCGCCCGCTGTGCCGACAAATCCCGATAGGAGCTGCACATATCTCGTTCTCAGGGCACACCAGATAAGCTAAGCGTACGGGAACCAACGTAACCCAAGTTGCCAACGGACGGCCCCGCACGGTGCTCTAGGTTGGGCCAACACTCAGAGGAGCATTGGCTCGGGGGGTTAAAATAAGATGACCCTTGATTCCGCGAAACCCAAGGGAAAAGGCTAGGTGGCAAATGGTAAAACCAAGGTTGGGCATTGCTGGAGGAGTTTTATTCAAGGCGGACTGTCAAGGGGTTCCCATTATAACCCAACCGCGTAAGGAACGCAAAATCCGGGAACATAACACCGATATGATGGAAACTAGGGCGGCAAGAGTGGAACAAAACACTAGGCGAGAGACCGAGCCTTCCACTCTTTACCAAGTATATAGATGCATTAAGATAACAAAGTAATATAATGATATCCCAACAAGTAATTAAATGTTCCCCCAAGGAATGGCCTCCAATCTTCACCTGCAACTAGCAACGCTATAAGAGGGGCTGAGCAAAGCGGTAACATAGCCAATCAACAGTTTGCTAGGACATGGTGGGTTAGAGGTTTGACATGGCAATTTGGGAGTCTTGCAAGCAAGTGGTAGGCATCGTAGCAATGGCATAGCAAAAGAGCGAGCAAACTAGCATAGCAAAGATAGTAGTAATTTCGAGGGTATGAACATCTTGCCTGCACAGTTGTCAGAGTTGACTGGATCCTCGAAAGCAAACTCAACTGGCTCCTTGTTAGTGAACCCGTCTCCCGGCTCTACCCAAACAAGACAAACAAGCAACAAGGATACAATCAACCACGTGCAACTCAAACAACACGATGCAAAGATGATATGCTATGCGGAATGCGATGCGGGATGCAAAATGCAAGATATGAGAGGAAATGCATGAACCTGGCCTCAACTTGGAAAAGCAATTATGCCACTGGAAAGATGAGATGAAATCGCTTGAAAACAATATAAAGAACGTCGGAATCGGAGTTACGGTTTGGAAATGGCAAGCGAAACAAAAATGACTCCAGTCTGTGATTTACAGCAAGTAGGCACCTAAATGCAATGAGATGAACATGCTACAGCACCCAAACATGACAACAAAATACATGGCAGGGATGCTTACAAGATTCTTAACATAAGTCTAGCACTGAGCTACGGCCAATTCATCCATTAACAGGTTCAAACAAACATGGCAAAAATACTAATGGCAAACATATCTCAAACTTAATGAAATTAACACTTGTCTGGAATTTCAGATCGGGTAGCCCTCTTCGGAGCAACAAAACTACATGCTACAGGATCTGAACAAGGCAAAGTAAAGCATGGCATGGAGCTACTCAAAGAGCTTAAAAAAAGTCCCTTAGTGACCTTGAGCCAAAAGGGATCAGACAATTGCAAGCTCGTGAACATAGCAAAAACATAATCAGTTTTCAGACTTAGTGAAAACTGGCACATGCTGAAATATAACTCAAGTAGGCATGTTTACGAGCTCGATGCACTCACTACGGTGCAAGTCATGGAAATACAAGCATACACCCATCAAGAAGGCACAAAATGCAAGCTAGACAAGGCAAGAACAATAACATAGCATGCACGGATCAACTACAACACCACCGGCAAAATTGCAAACAAGTTGACAATCTGCCTAGATTCACAAAGTAGCAAAAGTAGAGCTCGATTGACTCAAGCTAGGGTGCTCCATAATTGCAAACAAAGACATGGATGGATAGAGCACTACAATATTAACAAAACTCCCTTACTGATCATCCTCAAAAGAGGCACAGATCACTAAGAAGCAACAAGAACATATGGCATCATGAGATAAACAGATCCAGGACTTAGTGAAATCACTAAGTCCCTGAAAAACAGAATTAGCAAGTGCACCACTTTGCAAGCTTGCACAAGTCACCACACACATCCTAAAAATACATGGGTTGCACCTTTGGAAATATGACAAAACCCTTAACAAAACATATGTAGAACTCACGGGCATATCATGCTCACAATAATCATGGCAAAAATGACAAAAGTGCTAAACGGAGTAGCAGATCTGACAATTAACTCAAGTAGCCCTCTTCTAACAGCATTTCGGGCATCAGGATGAACTCAAATGAAAATGACTCAATGGAATGAAATGATGTACTCTCTGAGGTGAACATTTTGATATACTATATGCATGAATCGGAGCTACGGATGCAAAGTTACGGAGCCACGAATATGAGCACTTGGATCAGAATTTCTGGGACTTAGAGAAAATCAACCTCGCGAAAAAATTAGGGTTACTGTAGCAACCGGATCAGATCTGGGCGCGCCTCCCGAGGTTCGACGCCGGGGAGGAGGCCGGAGCTCGCCGGCCGGTGAGGGAGGAGGCGGCGCCGCGGCGGGCGGCGCGCGCGCGCCGGCGGGGTGGCGGCGGCTAG
>NC_041384.1:257305923-257315368 GCF_002162155.2 Triticum dicoccoides
GGCGGGGCGAGGGAGCGGGCCGCGGGGGCCGGCTCCGGACTCCCGGGCCGCGCGGTGGGAGGCGGCGGCAGCATGGACACGTGGCAGCCCAGGAGTGGTTGCGGGTGGCGGAGCGGACGCGTCCGGTCCGTCCGGACGTGTCCGGCGGCGGCGGAGGAGATATTTTTAGGGTTAGGGACGAGGTGGATCCGGAATTTGGAATGGGGGGTGTATATATAGGCATAGAGGGAGCTAGGAGAGTCCAAATGAGGTGCGGTTTTCGGCCACGCGATCATGATCGAACGCTCTAAATGATGGAGCAGAGTTAGGTGGGTTTTGGGCCAAATTGAAAGGGTGTTGGGCTGCAACTCACACGAGGCCTTTTCGGTCCCTCGGTTAACCGTTGGAGTATCAAACGAAGTCCAAATGATACGAAACTTGACAGGCGGTCTACCGGTAGTAAACCAAGGCCGCTTGGCAAGTCTCGGTACAATCCGGAAATGTTTAATCCCCACACACGAAAGAAAGCTTGAAATGACCACCGGAGGAGAACGAAGCGCCGGAATGCAAAACGGACAACGGGGAAAATGCTCGAATGCATGAGATGAACACGTATGCAAATGCAATGCACATGATGACATGATATGAGATGCATGACAACGACAACAACACATGGAGACAAAAACCCGAACCCGAGGAAATAAATATAACTTAACGCCGGAAACGGCAAGAGTTGGAGTACAAATAGGGAAAGTTACATCCGGGGTGTTACAACACTCCACCACTACGAAAGGATCTCGTCCCGAGATCTAGGACTGAAAGAACGCCGGGTACTCAGAACGGAGGTGATCCTAGCATTCCCAGGTAGCTTCACGGTCGGAATGGTGTGACCACTTGACTTTGAGAAATTTTATCGACTTGTTGCGAGTCTTGCGTTCAGCCTCTTCAAGAATATCAACTGGGTGCTCACGATAGGAGAGATCTTCTTGGAGCTCAATGTCCTCGAAGTTGACGGTGCGGTCAGGAGTCTTGAAGCACTTTCAAAGCTGAGATACATGGAACACGTCATGAACAGTTGCAAAGTTTGATGGAAGCTCGAGTTGATAGGCGAGGTCTCCTCTCTTGCTGACAATCTTGAAAGGTCCCACGTATCTGGGGGCAAGCTTCCCTTTGATACCGAAGCGACGAGTACCTTTCATAGGAGAGACGCGAAGGTAAACATGATCTCCGATCTCGAAAGCCAAATCACGGTGCTTATTATCATAGTAGCTCTTCTGACGGGATTTGGCTGCTCTGAGGTTATCACGAATGACTTTGCACATTTCTTTTGCTTCTGTGATTAGTCATTACACAAAAGCTGACGTTCACCGGTTTCAGACCAGTTGAGAAGGGTACGGCACTTCCTGCCATACAGAATTTCAAAAGGGGCCTTGCCTGAACTTGCTTGAAAACTGTTGTTGTAGGAGAATTCAACATAAGGAAGACAATCCTCCCACTTCATGCCGAAGGAGATCACACAAGCCCTGAGCATATCTTCAAGAATCTGGTTGACATGCTCGACTTGACCGCTTGTTTGAGGATGGAAAGCTGTGCTGAAGCAGATGTTCGTGCCCATGGACTTCTGAAAAGAATCCCAAAACTTCGAGGTAAAGATGCTGCCACGGTCTGAAGAGATCACTTGAGGAATACCGTGCAGAGAGACAATACGAGAGGTATAGAGTTCCGCCAATTGAGCTGCAGTGATCGATTCTTTGATAGGCAAAAAATGAGCCACTTTGGTGAGTTTGTCGATGACAACGAATATAGCATCATTGCCACGCTTGGACTTCGGAAACCCAGTCACGAAGTCCATTTCAATGTGGTCAAACTTCCATTCTGGAATGGCAAGAGGTTGGAGGAGACCAGTTGGCCTTTGGTGTTCTGCCTTCACTCTTCTGCAGACATCACATTCATTCACGAATTGAGCGATCTCGCGCTTCATTCGAGTCCACCAATAAGCTTGCTTGAGGTCCTGATACATATTCGTGCTCCCAGGGTGGATGGAGAGGAGAGAATTGTGAGCCTCGTTCATGATCACTTTACGGAGGTCACCTTTGGGCACAACAATATGATCCTCGAAGAAGAGAGTGTCCTTGTCATCAAGGCGGAAGCACTTGTACTTGCACCGACTCTTGGCAATCCCAATCTTCACCTTTTTCACCATAGCATCAAGAAGCTGGGCTTGGCGAATCTGGTCTTCCAAGGTAGGAGAGACTTGAAGGTTGGCGAGGAAACCTTGAGGAACAATTTGCAGATTAAGTTTGCAGAAAGCTTCACAAAGCTCGGGTTGATAAGGCTTGAGAATCAGACTGTTGCAGTAAGCTTTCCTGCTCAAAGCGTCAGCAATCACATTGGCCTTGCCTGGAGTATACTCAATACTCGGATTATACTCTTGAATCATTTCGACCCATCGAGTTTGCCTTAGGTTGAGATTAGGCTGAGTGAAGATGTACTTGAGACTCTTGTGATCAGTGAAAATGTCCACTTTTCTTCCCAATAGAAGATGTCTCCAAGTCAAAAGAGCATGCACAACTGCCGCCAACTCGAGATCATGAGTGGGGTAGTTCTTCTCATTAGGCTTCAACTGGCGAGATGTATAAGCAACAACTTTCTTCTCTTGCATCAATACTGCGCCAAGACCTTGGAGAGAGGCATCACAAAAGACCTCGTACGGCTTGGATTCATCAGGCGGAGCCAGAACAGGAGCAGTGATCAATTTCTCTTTCAAAGTGTTGAAAGCAATGTCACACTCCGGAGACCAAACGTACTTGACGTGCTTCTGGAGAAGATTTGAGAGAGGCTTCGCGATCTTAGAAAAGTTTTCAACGAATCTTCAGCAATAGCTTGCGAGACCGAGGAAGCTATGGAGTTGCTTCACGTTCTGAGGAGGTTCCCAATTCACAATTGCAGACACCTTCTCAGGATTCACAGCAATGCCCTTGGCAGAGATGATATGACCAAGATAAAGAACCTCATCAAGCCAAAATTCACACTTGGAGAACATGGCATAGAACTAATGTTCCCTGAGCTTATCAAGAACCAAACGCAAATGCTTGGCATGATCTTCCTTGTTCTTCGAGAAAACCAGAATGTCGTCGAGATAGACCAAAACGAAGTCATTGGTGTAGGCGTTGAAGATGAATTCATCATGCGTGAGAACGTCGGAGGAGCGTTGGCGAGGCCAAAAGACATGACAGTGTATTCATAAGAACCAAAGCTTATCCTGAAAGCCGTCTTGGGAATATCTTCTTCATGAATGCGAATCTGGTGATAACCCATACGGAGATCAAGCTTGGAGAATACTTGGGCAGCTTTGAGTTGTTCGAAGAGCTCATTGATGTTGGGAAGTGGATATTTGTTCTTGATGGTCTTCTTGTTCACTTGACGGTAATCAACACAAAGTCGGTTCGTTCCATCCTTCTTCTTCACAAAAAGAACACCATAACCCCACGGAGAAGAACTAGGCCGGATGAGACCCATTTTCTCTTGAATATCGAGTTGCTTCTTCAGCTCCTTCAACTCTTCAAGTCCGAGCTTGTAAGGACGTTTGCACACAGGTTCCGTACCAGGCTCAAGATCAATAACGAATTCAACTGGCCGGTGTGGAGGCATTCCTGGAAGCTCTTCTGGAAAGACGTCTTGATATTCGCAAACGACTGGAATTTGCAAGATAGCATCGAGTTCACCCTTCTCATTGAGAGAAAACAGACGGATGGTATCGTCATTCGCGGCAAAGACAATTACATCCTCAGATGAATGAGTTAATTGAATCTGCCTGGCTGCACAATCAAGTTGAGCCTTGTGCTTAGAAAGCCAATCCATCCCGAGAATAAGATCAATATCCGAGTTACCAAGAACCATTGGAGAAGCCAGAAACTTGAAATCACCCATCATGATAGAAACATCCGGTACTATTGAAGTAGCCCTCATAGACTTAGCCGGAGAAACCACTCCCATAGGTTTACCCAACATTTGTGAAACGAAGTCATGCTTGGAAACAAATGATCTTGACATGAAACAATGCGATGCACCAGTGTCAAAAAGAACTTTTGCTGGAAAAGAGTTAACTGGAAAGTTACCCATGATGACATCTGACGAGTCCTCTGCCTGAGCTGCATTCATCAAGTTGACCTTGGCGTGCTTGGGGTTATGCTTGACCACAGCTGTACTTGCCGATCTGACAGGAGGAGGAGGAGGAAGATGCCTCTGGTTGAAACACTTGTTGGCATAGTGACCCTTCTGTTGGCACTTGTTGCACGTGACCTCTGAAAGCGGACGGTGATACGGAGCACTCGATCTTGGAGCTTGAGACGAAGTCTTGTTCTGAAAGCCAGGGTTGGGTGGGTGGGAAGAACCACTGCCACATTTGCTCTTCTGCTGATACGGCTGACGAAACGGAGGAGGAGGAAGCCAAAACTTCTGCTGCTTGGCCACTTGAGTAGAGGAAGAAGGAGTAACATCTCTGACTCGCTTCTTGGAAGCATCACACCTCAACTGAGCAGCCTCTTGCTTCAGTGCCATGTTGTAGAACTCATCGTATCTCAAGGGCTCAAAGAGGACAAGAGCGAGCTGAATTTCTGCTCTGAGACCACCCCTGAATTGATATATCATGCTCTTCTCATCAGGGACGTCCTACTTAGCAAAGCGAGCGAGCTTCTGGAACAACTTGTTGTAGTCATAGACAGACAAAGAGCCTTGCTTCAGATTGCGGAATTCCTCACGGTTGCTTTCAACCATGCTCTGGGAATATGATGAGCTCGGAAATCTCGACGAAAATCATCCCAAGTGATAACACGTCCACCTCTGGAGTCCTTGTACTGCTGGAACCATTCTGCAGCTTGATCTTTGAGTTGGAAGAAAGCGAACTTGACAAAGTCCTCAGGCCTGACGTTACTGCACTCGAAATGCTTACACAGATCTACAAGCCAATCGTCAGCATCGGTTGCCTCAACACAATTGCTGAAAGTCTTTGGCCCGTTAGCAAGGAACTGGTTGAGTGTAGCCAAGTGACTCTGATTGCTGCCTTGATTCCCTTGACTGCCTTGATTGCGCTCTTGAAGAATTTGCATGATCAACTGTGTGTTTGCATTGGTTGCGGCCATCACAGCTTGCCATGCCTCCGGAGGAGGTGGAGGTGGTGGCAGATTAGGATTCGGAGTCGTGCGCGTTGGAGGAGCCATCCTGAAGAGGTTGACCACCATTAGCACATTGACAGAGAAGTATTGAAGCTGAATCCAACGGAATGAAAATTGCAACATATAGTCTTCACATCCGAACAAAATGAACGAATGCATTCCTCTTGAAATGGTCACATATCCATAAATTGAGAAGCCACGTAGAATTAAGGTAGATAAATAAATCAACAAGGTACGGATCAAGAACGAATAATCGGTAAGAAATACCAATCTCAAACCAATATCCGTGGAAGAAGAACTAGAGCTACTAGAATTCCCACCTATGAAACTCCCGAACCTTTCCAGTTATGCAATCAGGTGTTGGGGATACAAGGGAAGCATAATATCTCACCCAAACTAGCAATTCCTACATCCAGCTGTATCCATCCTTCAACACATAACCAAGAAACCTTCGGAAACCATATACCTCAACCTTCGAAAAGCATCCGTTATACAAGTTATGGCGATACTCCCGAACTCCCGCCCCAGTACTGGGTGGCATCGAGGTTATCTCACCAACGAACTGCATAAAAGAGATTTTCGGTGTCGGCGTACTAGACTCAGGTATTCCAGAACTGTAACGATAAAATTATGATGACAACACCTTAGAGCTCAACTCCCCGGGACACTTCCACTAAACCCCTGACAGGAGGCACCAAGACAATGTTCTCATCATAAAACCATCAGAACGATTCCAAGATACCCGCGTGATCCTAAAAAAAAATTAGTGAAATTTGAGAAGAGAAGAGTCAAAACTCTACGTCAGGATGCCTTACCAAAGCGATGAGGAGACTGGGAAGTAAAAAGAATTCCTAAACTCTCCGATATATAATTCATAAAAGACTCAAAACATTTTTCTAGACACAACTCGGCCGCTAAAAACGATCAAGCAATGGGGCTCCTAAGGTCGGGGAAGGCTCTGATTACCAACTTGTAACACCCTCGATGCGACTATAGCTCCCACGTGTCAAGGCACGACTTAGAGACATAATCGCATTGAAGGCATATGTCGCAAGTTAGGCAATCTTCACAACATCCCATGTAATATAAATAATAAAGGGGAGATAACATACTTGGCTTACACTCGCCACGTCAATCAAGACCATAAATAACATTACATCATCCAAACACTCATGGCCCGACTACGGCGCCAAAATAAAAGAGAACCCAACATGCGACACGGTCCCAATCACCCCCAACTGGGCACCACTACTGATCATCGGGAAAGGAAACATAGTAACGTTTAGAGTCCTCGTCGAACTCCCACTTGAGCTCATACGCGTCTCCTGGAGCAGAATCGTCAGGCCCTGCATCTGGTGTAATAGTAATCTGTGAGCCACAGGGACTCAGTAATCTCGCACCCTCGCGATCAAGACTATTTAAGCTTATAGGTAAGGCAAGGTAAATATAGGTGGAGCTGCAGCAAGAGACTAGCAAATATGGTGGCTAACTTATTCGCAAAAGAGAGCGAGAAGAGGAGGCAAAGCACGAGCGAGAAACTAGAGAACAACCTGCGCAAACATTACTCCAACACCGTGTCCACTTCCCGGACTCCGCCGAGAAGAGGCCATCACGGTAACACACTCAGTTGATTCATTTTAATTAATTAAGGTTCAAGTTATCTACAACCTGACATTAACAAATTCCCATCTGCCCATAACCGCGGGCACGGCTTTCGAAAGTTCAATCCCTGTAGGGGAGTCCCAACTTAGCCCATGACAAGCTCTCACGGTCAATGAAGGAATAGACCTCCTCCCAAGACGTTCCGATCAGACTCGGTATCTCGGTAATTCAAGACAACTCCGATAATGGTAAAACAAGTCCAGCAACACCGCCCGCTGTGCCGATAAATCCCGATAGGAGCTGCACATATCTCGTTCTTAGGGCACACCGGATAAGCTAAGCGTACGGGAACCAACGTAACCCAAGTTGCCAAGGGACGGCCCCGCACGGTGCTCTAGGTTGGGCCAACACTCAGAGGAGCACTGGCCCGGGGGGTTAAAATAAGATGACCCTTGATTCCGCGAAACCCAAGGGAAAAGGCTAGGTGGCAAATGGTAAAACCAAGGTTGGGCATTGCTGGAGGAGTTTTATTCAAGGCGGACTGTCAAGGGGTTCCCATTATAACCCAACCGCGTAAGGAACGCAAAATCCGGGAACATAACACCGATATGACAGAAACTAGGGCGGCAAGAGTGGAACAAAACACTAGGCGAGAGGCCGAGCCTTCCACCCTTTACCAAGTATATAGATGCATTAAGATAACAAAGTAATATAATGATATCCCAACAAGTAATTAAATGTTCCCACAAGGAACGGCCTCCAATCTTCACCTGCAACTAGCAACGCTATAAGAGGGGCTGAGCAAAGCGGTAACATAGCCAATCAACGGTTTGCTAGGACATGGTGGGTTAGAGGTTTGACATGGCAATTTGGGAGGCTTGCAAGCAAGTGGTAGGCATCGTAGCAATGGCATAGCAAAAGAGCGAGCAAACTAGTATAGCAAAGATAGTAGTGATTTCGAGGGTATGATCATCTTGCCTGCACAGTTGTCAGAGTTGACTGGATCCTCGAAAGAAAACTCAATGGGCTCCTCATTAGCGAACTCGTCTCCCTGCTCTACCCAAAAAAAACAAGCAACAAGGATACAATCAACCACGTGCAACTCAAACAACACGATGCAAAGATGATATGCTATGCGGAATGCGATGCGGGATGCAAAATGCAAGATATGACAGGAAATGCATGAACCTGGCCTCAACTTGGAAAACCAATTGTGCCACTGGAAAGATGAGATGAAATCGCTTGAAGACGATATAAAGAACACCGGAATCGGAGTTACGGTTTGGAAATGGAAAGCGAAACAAAAATGACTCCGGTCTCCGATTTACAGCAAGTAGGCATATAAATGCAATGAGATGAACATGCTACAGCACCCAAACATGACAACAAAATACATGGCAGGGATGCTTACAAGATGCTTAACAAAAGTCTAGCACTGAGCTATGGCCAATTCATCCATTAACAGGTTCAAACAAACATGGCAAAAATGCAAATGGCAAACATATCTCAGACTTAATGAAATTAACACTTGTCTGGAATTTCAGATCGGGGTAGCCCTCTTCGGAGCAACAAAACTACATTCTATAGGATCTGAACAAGGCAAAGTAAAGCATGGCATGGAGCTACTCAAAGAGCTTAACAAAAGTCCCTTAGTGACGTTGAGCCAAAAGGGATCAGAAAATACAATTGCAAGCAAGTGAACATAGCAAAAACATAATCAGTTTTCAGACTTAGCAAGTAGGCATGTTTACAAGATCGATGCACTTACTACGGTGCAAGTCATGGCAAGAAAAGCATACACCCATCAAGAAGGCACAAAGTGCAAGCTAGACATGGCAAGAACAATAGCATAGCATGCACGGATCAACTACAACACCACCGGCAAAATTGCAAACAAGTTGACAATCTGCCCAGATTCACAAAGTAGCAAAAGTAGAGCTCGATTGACTCAAGCTAGGGTGCTCCATAATTGCAAACAAAGACATGGATGGATAGATCACTACAATATTAACAAAACTCCCTTACTGATCATCCTCAAAAGAGGCACGGATCACTAGGAAGCAACAAGAACATATGGCATCATGAGATAAACAGATCCAGGACTTAGTGAAATCACTAAGTCCCTGAAAAACAGAATTAGCAAGTGCACCACTTTGCAAGCTTGCACAAGTCACCACACACATCCTAAAAATACATGGGTTGCACCTCTGGAAAGAAGACAAAACTCTTAACGAAACATATGTAGAACTCGCGGGCATATCATGCACACAATAATCATGGCAAAAATGACAAAAGTGCTAAACGGAGTAGCAGATCTGACAATTAACTCAAGTAGCCCCCTTCTAACAGCATTTCGGGCGTCAAGATGAACTCAAATGAAAATGATGCAATGGACTGAAATGATGTACTCTCTGAGATGAACATTTCGATATGCTATATGCATAAATGGGAGCTACGGATGCAAAGTTACGGAGCCACGAACATGAGCACTTGGATCGGAATTTCTGGGACTTAGAGAAAATCAACCTCGCGAAAAAAATTAGGTTTACTGTAGCAACCGGATCAGATCTGGGCGCGCCTCCCGAGGTTCGACGCCGGGCCCTGTTCGCCGGAGTTGAGGACGGGGAGGAGGCCGGAGCTCGCCGGTCGGTGAGGGAGGAGGCGGCGTGCGTGTCGGCTGGTAGGCGGCG
>NC_041384.1:257315689-257332811 GCF_002162155.2 Triticum dicoccoides
GAGGGAGCGGGCCGCGGGGGCCGGCTCCGGGCTCCCGGGCCGCGCGGTGGGAGGCGGCGGCGGCGTGGACACATGGCAGCCCAGGAGTGGTTGCGGACGGCGGAGCGGATGCGTCCGGTCCGTCCGGACGTGTCCGGCGGCGGCGGAGGAGATATTTTTAGGGTTAGGGACGAGGTGGATCCGGAATTTGGAATGGGGGGTGTATATATAGGCATAGAGGGAGCTAGGAGATTCCAAATGAGGTGCGGTTTTCGGCCACGCGATCGTGATCGAACGCTCTAGATGATGGAGCAGAGTTAGGTGAGTTTTGGGCCAAATTGGAAGGGTGTTGGGCTGCAACTCACACGGGGCCTTTTCAGTCCCTCGGTTAACCGTTGGAGTATCAAACGAAGTCCAAATGATACGAAACTTGACAGGCGGTCTACCGGTAGTAAACCAAGGCTGCTTGGCAAGTCTCGGTCCAAGCCGGAAATGTTTAATCCCCACACATGAAAGAAATCTAGAAATGACCACCGGAGGAGAACGAAGCGCCGGAATGCAAAACGGACAACGGGGAAAATGCTCGAATGCATGAGATGAACACGTATGCAAATGCAATGCACATGATGACATGATACGAGATGCATGACAACGACAACAACACACGGAGACAAAAACCCGAACCTGAGGAAATAAATATAACTTAACGCCGGAAACGGCAAGAGTTGGAGTACAAATAGGGAAAGTTACATCCGGGGTGATACAAAGGGGGAGGAGGCGGCCGGCCAGGGAGAGGCGCGCCAAGGGGGAGTCCTACTCCCACTAGGAGTAGGACTCCTCCTATTCCTAGTAGGAGTTGGAGAGGGGGAAGGAAAGGGAGAGGAGGAGAAGGAAAGAGGGGGCCGGCCCCCCTTGCCCTAAACCAATTCGGTTTGGGCCTTGGGGGGCGCGCCTCACACTCCCCTTGCCGCCCTCTATTTCCACTAAGTCCCATGTAGGCCCATTAAGCCCCCGAGGGGGTTCCGGTAACCCTCCCGTACTCCAGTATATGTCTGAAACGTTCTGAAACCTTTCCGGTGTCTGAACATAGTCGTCCAATATATTGATATTTACGTCTCGACCATTTCGAGACTCCTCGTCATGTCCGTGATCATATCCGAGACTCCTTACTACCTTTGGTACATCAAAACACAAAAGCTCATAATACCGATCGTCACCGAACTTTAAGCGTATGGACCCTACAGGTTCGAGAACTATGTAGACATGACCGAGACACATCTCCGGTCAATAACCAATAGAGGAACTTGGATGCTCATATTCGCTCCCACATATTCTACGAAAATATTTATTGGTCAAACCGCGTAACAACATATGTTGTTCCCTTTGTCATCGGTATGTTACTTGCCCGAGATTCGATCGTCCGTATCTCAATACCTAGTTCAATCTCATTACATGCAAGTCTCTTTACTCGTTTTGTAATACATCATCCCACAGCTAAATCATTAGTTACAATGCTTGCAAGGCTTATAATGATATGCATTACTGAGTGGGCCCAGAGATACCTCTCCGACAATCGGAGTGACAAATCCCAATCTCGAAATAAGCCAACTCAACAAGTACCTTCGGAGAGACCTGTAGAGCACCTTTATAATCACCCAGTTACGTTGTGACGTTTGGTAGCACACAAAGTGTTCCTCCAATAAACGGCAGTTGCATAATCTCATAGTCATAGGAATATGTATAAGTCATGAAGAAAGCAATAGTAGCATACTAAACGATCAAGTGCTAAGCTAACTGTCGGGGAAGCTGATCCACGAACACCTATGGGGCCGGCGGACCGGGCCCCTTTCGGTTCGGCAGGGGGCGGGGATCACACGAAGAGCAGATCAAGGCGAAGCACACAAGCAGTTTACCCAGCTTCGGAGCTCTCCGGAGAGATAACACTCCTACTGCTGCTTGTTTGATTATCTTGTGCTCTTGCTCCAGAGAGAGAGCGTAGTGTTTTTCTGGGTTATGAACTAGTCCAACCCTCGAACCTCTCGAACCCCCTCTACGTTGCGCATGGGCCTCCTTTTATACGCTAAAGGGGTCACCGACAGGTGGCAACGCAGAGAAGGGTACAAATGTAAAAAGCGAGGTGTTTGGTACAGTTACTTGTATAGTGCACCCTACCTAACCCTGACGGCAGGGGACAAGGACATTAAATGCCCGTCTGAGTCGCCCAAACAGTGCAGAAAAGGACCGTTAGGGGCGCCACCGTTCGCCACGATGGCGATCTTGTAAGCTTCGCATGCCACCGCGCACCGCTGGCTGCACAGCCTCCCGCCACGCGCGCCTGGAGAGGCCCCCAGAGCGACACGTTGGTGGATGCGCTGGAGCGTGGGCACAGAGTGGCCGCCTGCCGCGGCAAGCGCCTTGCCGCTGCTGTTAACTTGTCGGGTCCGGAAGCTTGTCGCTCACCGGGCCTCGAGGTGCCTTGGTTGGTCTTCCCGGTAAGCTCCTCTTGCCGGGGCCTTGTTGCCTTGCCGGAGCGCATGACGCGTCACGGCAAGTTCCTTGGAGTGCCTTGGTTGGCCTTCCCGGCAAGCTCCTCTTGCCGGGGCCTTGTCTCCTGAGCTTAAATACTTTGTTCTTGAATGGCTCCAAGGGAACCACGGAGGATCTTGGCATTGGCCCGGCAAGCCTTGCCGCGGAGTGCTGCAACTGCCCGTGCACAAGTTCGGGGTACTAGGGTACCCCTATTCTAGTACACCGACAGGAGCCCCCGGGCCTGGGCCAGACACGGTGCCGAGCGCTGTTGGGCTAGGCCCAAGACAGGGCACGGGCACACGCGGACTGGGCCACACTGAATCTCGCTTCGTATCCACCGCGCTCTCCCCTAACGGCACACGTTGAATGCGGCGTCGTGGGAGAGATCGTGGGTGGTTCTTTATTCGGAAGGGCGAAACGTCCGCCCCGTCCCTCTTTATAAGCAGAGGAAACAGGGGAAGTTCGTTCCCCCTCGCTGGTTGCTACTACTCCATCTTCACGAACCTCCGCCGCTCCCCCCCCTTCTCCTCGAAGCTGAGAGAGCAGCGCTCTGCCCCCCATTGCCACCAGCATCACCAACGCCGCCGACCTCTCCCACCACCTCCGCCATGGCTCCGAAAGCCGACAAGGGAAAGGGCGTGAAGTCGGCCGAGGCGCAGCGGCTCACGGCGCTGCGGAAGGAGCGGGCGATCTTCTCCCCCCAGCTCGGCGTGAATGAGCTGAGGGAGTACTTCTACCTCTTTTGGGCGACGGAGACGCGGGCGCATCTGCGCACGAGGGTACTCCCGGCCGCTGCTTCGGAACTGGCTCCAAACGGGTACCCATTCTTCGCGCTGTTCTTCTATTGCGGGCTCTGCCCGCCCTTCTCGGAGTTCTTCTGCGATATCATGAACACCTACGGCTTCCGCCTCCTTGATTTCACCCCCAACGCCGTTCTGACCATGGCAGTTTTCGCACATTTGTGCGAAAACTTTGTCGGAGTCCACCCCAATGTTGCCCTTTTCCGCCACTTCTTCATACCTCGGGTAGAGAGAGGAGAGCTGCTTGCCGGAGGGATCGCCTGGATCTCAAGAGTCGGCAAGAAGGAGGCGTACTTGGAGGGTGAGCTCCACAGCAAGTGGGAGGAGTGGAGAGCGGAGTGGTGTTGGATCGTCGAGGAGAATCGCAGCCCTTCACCCCCGTGCGCCAAGCTCCGATAGTGCGCGGCAATGACTGGAGCAACGTGGCCCCGGAAGACGAGAGGCTGAAGAACGCCATTACTAGGATCCTTCGCCTCAGGCTTGCCGGGCTCACTATAGGCGTTGTAGGTGCAGATTTCCTTCGCCGCCGCATCGCCCCCCTGCAGGAGAGGGGGAGGCCCGCCTGGGAATTCAAGAACTCGGCGGACATCATGAGGCTGCGGCCGGGCCTCAACTACAACTTCACCGTCTTGGAGCTGGATGCAATGCTCCTGGAGTTGTTCAAACGCGATCCCCAACACCCATTCACGCTGGCGAGGGGCGTCGTTCCATTGTGCAATAATTCTTCGCTTGACCGGATCCGCGCCATGATGCCATTGTGCGATTCACACGGAATCGTTCCAACTTGGCAAGAGCCTGCGGATGACGTCGTACAAGCGTTCTTCGACAACTTGGAAGAAGTGCCGGTCCGCGCTGACGAGCAGAAGAGCCTCACCCGTGACACCACCGACGAGGAGCTGCAGCGCATCGCCACTAGGGCGGAAGAGGTTGAGGCCGCAGCCGCCGCGGGCGCGTTCGGGTTCACTATGGAGGAGGCGGAGGCGGCAGAGGCGGCAAACCTCGCCGAGCGCGCGGAGTTTATTGGCGAGGAAGAGCCTGCCGGCTCTGAAGCTGAGCCGAGCGCCGGCGAGGAAGAGACCGAGCCTTCAGAAAGCTTGCCGCAAGCGGAGCCCCCGGCCCCACCAAGAAGGCGCCTTCGCAGGGCCGCGGACGTAGTGGGGCGGCAGCCGGGTCAACAGCCGCTGAGCCGTGCGACACGCTCTACCGCGGCAAGCAATGTTGCCGCGGGAGCGCCTAACGCAGCAGCGGCAACTAGAGCGGGATCTTCCCGGGACACCGCCACCGTCCCCGCCAAGCGGGCAAGGGATCCATCTCCTCCGCCTCGCCGCGCCAGAGGGGAGCCGGACTTCGATCTTTCCGCGCTCAGCTTCGACGAGGAGGAAGAAGAGTAAGTTTCTTTGGTGCTCTTGTAGTTCTTCAATCTTGCTGTTTTTATCTTGTATCTGACTTGCTTCAATCTGGACTCCTTTCTTTTCAGGACGCTGGCCCAGAGAGCGGCGAAGAGGGCCAAGGCCGCGGTGATTGTCATCGAAGATGACCCCACCGTGTCAGCAGGGGGTGGGTCCGAGACCACCTTGACAGACCCGGCAACCACTCCTCAAAGCATCCCCCAGCGCAGCCCCCAGCGTAAGCTCATAGTTAGCTTTCCGCTGTCAGGCGCGCATGAGTGCTTTTTCCTTTGTTGATATCTTGCTTGTTGATTTGTGTAGGAGCAGAGCAGCCATATCAGGAGCGCCCGGAAGCTGGTCCCGAACTGCCATCTGCTTCGACTACGCCGCCAAGGGAGGAGTTCCTGGTAAGGGAGCGCTCTCCGGCAAGGGGCAGCACCGTCGATCCTGCGGCGGCCGAGACCGCAACTGCAGATCTTGGCACAGGTAATTCACTTGTCCAAAAACTTTCCCTTGGGTTCTTCTTCTTCTGATTTTCTTCTCTTGGATTTTTGGTTGATTTTTCTCCCTTCTTCGTTCTTCAGACCCATCTGCTGCTGAGCCAATGGAGACAGAGGGCGCCGGCGAGGAAGGGGCCGGTGCTGATGAGACCGCCGGCGAGGAGGCCGCCAAGGCTACCGCCACAGAAGCCGGCGAGGGGTCGGGCGATCGCACTGACGACCCTGAGGCCGCAGGAGCGCCAGGCGCTGCGCCGACCGCGGATCCCTCTGCCGCTTCTGCGGAGCCGGGCTCCGAGGAGCCCCAGCCCGGCGCCTACTTGAAGGTCGGTGACGATATCTTCATCAAGCTACCCTGGGCGTCGAGCTCCAGGGCGCCGGTCGAGGGGGAAACTTTCGATGAGGAGGTGCTCGCCTCTGCTGGACTGTCGTTGGTCGACGCGCCCAGCAGCAGCAGTGGCGAGCCTGAGGAGGAGGAGCTGCTGCGGAAGCTGCTGTCACTCTACCGCGCACGGCAAGCCAAGCTGGCTTCCCGGGAAGCACTTGTCGCAAAGGCGGGAGTTGACATGGAGAAGCGCGCGGAGGAGCTCCGGGGCCACAATCAAGAAGCTCTCCGGTCCCTGGCACAGGAGCGGGAGCGACTCGACGAGGAGCGCACGGCCTTCCTTCTCGAGAAGGCCGAAGCTGAGGAGGAACAAAGGCTGGCCGTTGAGAAGCAGTCCGGGCGAGAAGGCGAATTGGTGCAGCGGAAGGCCAACCTCGACAGCTACGAGGAGGAGCTCGCCGAGCGCGAGCAAGCACTTGGCGGGGCGCTCAAGGAGGCAAAGGACGCTGCCGCAATCGCAAAGGCTGCCAAGAAAGAGCTAGAGGAGAAGGTGGCGCAGCTGGAGGCCAACATCGGGAAGAGCGGCGAGGAGCTTGCCGCGCTCAAGCGTGAGCGTGAGAAGGATGCTGCCGCCCACGGTGAGCTGCAAGGTCTTCTCGCTGAGAGGGGCAAGGAGCTCAGCACCGCCAAGGATTCCAATGCAGACCTGGAGTTGAAGCTGGCCACGCTGACGCAGACGCTGGACGCCGCCAAGGAGCGGGAGAAGACCTTGTCGGAGAAGGTCAAGGCTGACAAGGCGCTGCTGGAGAGCATCGCAGTTACCTAGAACTCATTCAGAGATACTGTGGAGCACTAGACCGAGGGTCTGGTGAATATTGCCGCAGTCATCGACGAGGAGCTGGCGCAGCTGGGGATGGAGGACTTTGGGTATCCCTCCGACGAGAATCTCCAACCCAGCGCCAAGCTCAGCCTGTTCTTCAAGGGCGTGGCGACGGCACTCCAGCGGCTCCGGGAGAGGATCCCAAAGCAGCTGGCCGACGAGTCGCGCAAAATCTGCGCCGGGGTTCTCCAGAAGGTGCTGATGAAGGTGGCCTTCCGCAATCCAGGCCTCAGCTTCACCAACATCCTCAAATCCTTGCCGCCAGACGCCGATCGGGACGCACTCAAGGCCCTTGTCTCACCCATTGTGGACAAGGTGAACGAGATCAAGAGGGTTGAGGGCGATCGCGTAGACTAGGCCGCCCATTTCTTCTTTTCCCTTGTCGCTGCTAATCACGTTATGAAAACAGTCTGTTAGAGCTGCGACAAGTTATCTTGTAATATAACTTTATTTCAGTTATCAATTGCTATGTTATTTCCTCTACTAGATTCCTTCCTTTGTATGTTTTTACCCTACGCTTCTAGGGAACTTGTCGGTGCAGGCACCCGAGCCGCGAGCACTGAGTGCGGAACGTCAGCAGCCTGCTGGCGGCGCTGCTTCCGACAAGAAACCTTGTCGCGACTAGATGCAGCACACTTAAGTTGTTGAGCGGACTCGAAACAAAGTAAGGGCGCAACTAGCCACGAGTTGGTTCCTCCGCGCACAGGTTTTCCATACAAAGCAGGGTCGTTCGAGGAAGATAACTCAAAAATCTAAAAACTGATTGCTCAAACTTTGGCAACTTAGCTTTTCTGTCGTTTGCTTCCCGGCAAGGCAAAACTTTGCTTGAACGACGCCTGGTCCATACCACAATCTTCTCCTTCCCCCCGGCAAACTTGTGTGCGAGGGAACCTTCTTTTCCTTTGTTGAAAAAAGAAGAAAGAAGAGAAAATAATGATATGGAGCCCTTCGGCTCGTTATTGCTTACCAGATGTAGGTGCTGCACAAAGTGTCAGATAATCGCATGCAAGTAAGAAACAATGCATGAAATGGACAAGTTGTGCGGAGCACATGGGGTTTTATTTATGCACGGGATCTGCGCCCTGCTTTGTACAAAGGATTACATGCAACAGCGGCAAGACTTGTACAAAAGGTGGTTGCCGGAACGGGTTCCGGCAACCGCGCCCTACGGGAAAAACTTACGAAGATGTTCTGTGTTCCAGGAGTTGCTCACCGGAATGCCATCTTCGGTCTCAAGGCGGACAGCGCCGGGCCTTGTGACTCGTTTCACCCGATAAGGGCCTTCCCACTTTGGCGTCAACTTGTTGGAATTCTTGGCAGACTGAACGCGCCGAAGAACAAGGTCGCCTTCCTCGAAGCTTCTGGCCTTAACTTTGCGGCTATGGTAGCGGCGCAAAGCTTGCTGGTATCGAGCAGCTCGTACAGCAGCCTGAAGACGATCTTCCTCAAGGAGCAGCGCGTCGTCTTGTCGCAGCTGTTCTTGCTCAAGCTCATCATAAGCGAGCACTCGAGGCGATTCGTATACGAGTTCCGTGGGGAGAACTGCCTCTGCTCCATAGACTAGAGCAAAAGGCGTCTGGCCAGTGGCTCGATTTGGCGTCGTTTTGATCGACCAAAGAACCACCGGCAGCTCCTCGATCCAGTTTCTTCCGCACTTGCGCATCCTGTCGAAAGTTCTGGTCTTGCGCCCACGCAGCACTTCAGCATTTGCCCTCTCTGCTTGACCGTTGCTTCTCGGATGAGCAACAGAAGCGAAGCAGACCTTTGGCGCCAAGGTCTTGGACGTACTGCATGAAGGTGCGGCTCGTGAATTGCGTGCCGTTGTCGGTGATGATCCTGTTAGGGATCCCGAAACGGCAAACAATTGACCTGAAGAACTTGACTGCTGACTGTGTTGTCACCTTCCTCACTGGCTGCACTTCCGGCCACTTTGTGAACTTGTCGATTGCGACGTACAAGTACTCAAAGCCCCCGACAGCTCGGGGGAAAGGGCCGAGGATATCGAGCCCCCAGACCGAAAATGGCCAGGATAAAGGGATCGTCTGGAGAGCTTGAGCTGGCTGGTTTATCTGTTTGAAGTGGAACTGGCACGCTTCACACTTGGTTACTTGTGCAGTTGCATCTTGGAGGGCTGTCGGCCAAAAGAAACCTTGCCGGAAAGCTTTGCCGGCAAGTGCTCTTGCGCCAATGTGGTGGCCACATATGCCTCCATGTATCTCTGCCAACAGCTTTTGTCCATCTTCCCGGCAAATACACTTCAATCTCACACCGTTGAGTCTTCTTCTGTACAGTATGCTATCGACAAACTGGTACATACTTGACTGCCGGGCTACTTTTTCCGCTTCTTCTTGCTCTTCGGGAAGTTTTCCTGTCTGAAGGAAATGGACAATCTGCTGTGCCCATGCTGGAGCTTGTGGCTCGACAACAAGGACTAAAGGCACATCTGCTGCTGCGGGAACATCCGCTTCTACGGCAAGGACTTGCGGCCCTGCCGGAGCTTGATGTTCCCCGGCAAGCTTGCTGGAGCAAAACTTGTCGGGAGCGTCTGCTTCAACGGAACAAACCATAAGGCTTGCCGGAGCAGACTGCCCCTCAGCATCCTCGGTGTTGATCTTGGGGACTTTCTTGGCGGCGGCTTCGGGGAGCTCTGCCGGAAAGTAGTCACCAGAAACCAACTTCCTCTTCTTGCTTTGTCCAGTTGATGGTGTTACGGATGGTTGAGTCAACTTAAGTACAAAGATCCCTGGTTCCACAGGTAACTTTAGTGCGGCGCACTTTGACAGGCCATCAGCAATGTCATTCTGAGCTCTTGGGATATGCTCCATCTATAGGCCGTCAAAGTGCTCTTCTAGCTTCCTCACTTCATCGACATATGCTTCCATCAATGGACTCTAGTAGTTCTTGTTCACTTGGCGGACGACAAGCTGTGAGTCACCCCTGACAATGAGCTTCTTGATCCCCAGGTCTGCTGCGATTCTGAGACCGGCAAGCAATCCTTCATACTCTGCAGTATTGTTGGTTGCTTGCTCCTTGGGAAAGTGCATCTGGACTACGTACTTGAGGTGCTCTCCGGTGGGTGCGACAAGCAGCACGCCCGCATCGGCGTCTTGCAGCGAGAAGGCACCATCAAAGTACATCAGCCACTCTTTGCTTGCCTCTTTGACGGGGATGCTTGTCTCTGGAATTTCTTCATCTGGTGTTTGCGTCCATTCTGCTATGAATTCTGCTAATGCTCTGCTTTGGATAGTTGAAGTGCTCTCAAATTTGAGGCCAAAGCTTGACAGTTCCAGCGCCCACTCGACAATCCTGCCTGTCGCTTCTGTATTTTGCAGTATCCTCTTCAGCGGAAAACGAGTGACGACTGTGATCTCATGTGCTTGGAAGTAATGGCGCAGCTTTCTCGAGGCCATGAGGAGGCCGAAAAGCAACTTCTGCACACCAGAGTACCTTGATCTAGCCCCTTGTAGAAGGGAACTGACAAAGTAAACTGGACGCTGCACCATTCTCTTCTGCATCTTATCATGCTCCTACGCAGATCCATCTCTGTCGGGACCAGAGCTTGTCGGCGAAGCCCCCTGCTTGTCGCTCGATGCATCTGCCGTGGTTGCTGGCTCATCATCTGCCTCCCTCTCCGCCACTAACGCAGCACTAACCACTTGATTGGTTGCCGCTATATACAGCAGCAACTTCTCTTGCGGCTTAGGTGCGACAAGTGTTGGAGTGGAGGACAGGTATCTCTTCAAGTCCTGCAGCGCAGCCTCCGCCTCCGGAGTCCATTTTATTGGACCTACCTTTTTCAAAATTTTGAAAAATGGCAGGGCGCGCTCAGCAGGTCTAGAGATAAACCTGCTGAGAGCAGCCACGCAACCGGCAAGCCTTCGTACATCCTTGACGCACTTTGGTGCTTCGATCTGCTCAATGGCCTTGATCTTGTCAGGATTGGCTTCAATTCCCCGCTGAGACACGAAGAACCCGAGAAGTTTGCCGGAAGGGACTCCAAACACGCACTTCTCGGGGTTAAGCTTGAGGTTGATCTTGCGCAGATTTGCAAATGTCTCGTCTAAATCTTGAATCAGGGTCGCCCTGTTCTTGCTCTTGACCACTATGTCATCCATGTAGGCTTCCACATTTATGTGCATCTGTGGCTCAAAAGCGTGGTGGACTACCCTTGCGAATGTTGAACCAGCATTCTTCAAACCGAAAGGCATTCGTACGAAGCAGTACGTGCTACACGGGGTGATAAATGCGGTTTTCTCTTCATCCTCTTCTGCCATGAAGATCTGATGGTATCCTGAGTATGCATCAAGAAATGAAAGCAAATCACATCCGGCTGTGGAGTCAACAATCTGGTCAATGCGCGGCAAGGGAAATGGGTCTTTGGGACAAGCTTTATTAACATCAGTGAAGTCAATACAAAGCCTCCATTTCCCGTTAGCCTTGCGCACGACAACAGGATTGGCCAACCACGCGGGATGGAGCACTCCTCTGACAAGGCCTGCTACTTCCAACTTCTTGATTTCTTCTGCAATGAATTCTTGGCGCTCCACTACCTGTTTCCTGACTTTCTGCTTGACGGGCCGCGCATGAGGACAGACGGCAAGGTGGTGCTCAATTACTTTCCTGGGAACACCAGGGATATCAGACGGTTGCCACGCAAACACGTCGACATTCGCCCGCAGGAAAGCAACGAGCGCGCTTTCCTATTTGGGGTCAAGAGTGGCGCTGATGGTGAAGGTACCACCAGTGCCGTCCTCCTTGGCGGACACCTTCTTGGTCTCAGGTGGAGCTGTCATTGCCTTCTTACACTTGCCGGTGGAGCTCGATGGTGCGTCCTCGACGGTAGCGCAGCACTCCGAAGAGGTGCGCTTGCCAGAGTGGGCATCAGAGCTCTTGCCGGACTTGGTCTTCCTCTTCCCCCCGGGAGCTTTAGTGGCAAGTGTCTTGCGTTCTGCTACGGCTGTTGCTTCCCGGTAGATCTTGTCGGCACAGATAAGAGCATCCTTCTTGTCGCCAGGGACAGAGATGACACTTACCGGGCCTGGCATTTTCAGTACGTTGTACGCATAGTGAGAGGCTGCCATGAACTTGGCGAGTGCCGGACGGCCAAGGATTCCATTGTAAGGTAATGGAAAGTCAGCAACATCAAATGTGACCCTCTCAGTCCTAAAGTTCAGCTCGCTGCCAAATGTTACCGGCAACATGATCTTTCCCTTCGGCTTGCTTCTTCCCGGGTTGATTCCTTGAAATGTACCGGTCTCTTCGAGCTCGCTGTCAGGGATCTGGAGTTTCTGGAGCACCGCGGAGGAGATTAGGTTCAAGCCGGCTCCGCCGTCAACTAGCATCTTAGTGACCTTGAGGTTGCGGATTGTTGGTGAAACCAACATCGGCAAGCTCCCGACCGCAGTTATGCGATCAGGGTGGTCCTCAATATCAAAGATGATAGGCGAGCTGGACCATTTCAGAGGCTTGCGTGACTCGACGGGTGGTTCTGCTGCATCAACTTCCCGCACCCATTGCTTGAGCTGACGGTGCGAGGTATGCAGAGAAGCACCACCGTCAACGCACATGACCTCTGTGCCTTTCTGGAACTCCTGCTCATCAGTCTCCTCATCATCCATGTCTTCATCGTCGTCGTCATCTTCATCCTTGTCGCGGCCGCGAGGAGGTCTGTCTCCTTGCCGCTGCTTGGCCTTGCCGCGGCGTCCCCCTCGGCCGGGACGTTTCTTGCCGGATCCCCCAGCACCTTCCTGGGCCTTCTCCTTGTCGCGCCGCTCGTATTCAGCTTTCTGTTGCTCAACAAGCTGCTCGACTTTCTTACAGTTCTGGAGATCATGGCCCTTGGTGCGGTGGATCTTGCAATACTGCTTGTTGGTGCCGTCCTGCTTGTCGGCGACCGCCACCTCCGCGGCAACCTCCTTGCCGGAGTCACCAGCTTTGGCTTTCTTGGCGCCACCACCATTGCCGGACTGCTCAACAACTAGCACCTCTTTGCCTTTCCTCCTCATGTTGTTCCGCCGCCGTTTTTTCCTTGCCGGGGCAGCATCTTCACTGTCAGATCCTCCCGCTCCTACATTCTCTCCGGGGAGTCTCCTCCCTTCCTCAGCACGTGCACACTTGTCGGCCAGTGCATATAACTCACTGACGTCCCTGATCTTGCACATCGCCATTTCCTCCCGCATCCTGCGGTTTCGCACGTTCTGATGGAACACGCTGATCACCGCGGCAGGGTGGACGTCTGGGATGTTGTGCTGCACACTGCTGAATCTCTGAATGTACTTGCGCAGGGGCTCTCCTTCCTTCTGGGCGAGCAGATGAAGATCACTCTCCTGGCCATGAGGCTTGTGTCCGCCTGTGAAGGCACCGACAAACTGATGGCACAGATCAGCCCAAGAGGATATGGAGTTCTCCGGCAAGTGCATGAGCCAGGACCTGACGTTGGGCTTGAGCACCAGTGGGAAGTAGTTGGCAAGGATCTTGTCATCCCGTCCCCCGGCATCCTGCACCGCAATGGTGTAGATGCTGAGGAACTCCGACGGATGCGTCTTGCCGTCGTACTTCTCCGGTACGTCTGGCTTGAAGTTCTTCGTGTTGGGCCACTGGACTTGCCGCAGCTCACGAGTGAACGCAGGGCAACCTACCGCGTACGGCAGATCACCTGGTTCCCCTGGCGCGTGCATGTCAATAGAGGGCCCAGCGCGCTTGTCGGATTGACGTCGCGCTTCTCTTTGGCGCTCGATGCGAGTTCGAGCGTCTTTTTGTTGTCGATCGTGAAGAACTTCGCGCTGATCGCGACGAGCTCGTGGATCCGACAATGCGGTGGAGTCGCTGTCGAGGTGGATCCGGCGAGTCGGCGATCTTGCCCTTCGGGGTGGTGATTGCATGGTAGTTGCACCTCCACCTGTTTCGTCGCCACCGGCTCGCACCCGGCAACCCTGCCGCGGCGGCGACGCGCTCGGCCACCGTGGAGTGTCGCCGTTGGCGTAGCCGATGAGACTCTGAATGGTGGCCCTCCATTCGTCGATCTTGTCCGACGTCGGAGGGTAGTCTAGGAGCAGTTGAGCTCGCGCCAAAGCTTCTGCTGGAGTGGTGGGTGGCAGTGGTGGACGGCACGAGGAGCGGGACGTTCTCGGACTTCTAACTATGTTAGAAGGAGCAGTATCCTGTCCAGGCGACCGTGCCCCGCTCGTGCCAGCACGCTGGCGTGCATGCTGGTCTTGAGCACCCCGAGATCCACCAGCTTGGTCTTGGACTATCATGCGTATGGCACTGCAAGTGCCATGACGCTGTTGGTCTTGCGCCTCCTGAGAGTGGCGCGGAACATGTACAGTCGCCGAGGTTTGTGCAGCCTTGTCCTTGGACCTGGAAGCATCATAAGCTTCCTCGTCGACGTCCATTCTTCCTCCGGCGTCCATTCCACCACCCGTTTGCTCCAACGGTGGCAGAAGTGACGTGGACGGAGCGGCTGCCGCCGAAGTCTTCTTCTTCGGTGGCATGTTGATGAAGGGAATGAAGATCTAGCTCGTGTGAACGCCGGATCAGGTTCACACAATCTCGATGCCCCCTACCTGGCGCGCCAAAGATGTCGGGGAAGCTGGTCCACGAACACCTATGGGGCCGGCGGACCGGGCCCCTTTCGGTTCGGCGGGGGGCGGGGATCACACGAAGAGCAGATCGAGGCGAAGCACACGAGCAGTTTACCCAGCTTCGGAGCTCTCCGGAGAGATAACACTCCTACTGCTGCTTGTTTGATTATCTTGTGGTCTTGCTCCAGAGAGAGAGCGTAGTGTTTTTCTGGGTTACGAACTAGTCCAACCCTCGAACCTCTCGAACCCCCTCTACGTTGCGCATAGGCCTCCTTTTATACGCTAAAGGGGTCACCGACAGGTGGCAACGCAGAGAAGGGTACAAATGTAAAAAGCGAGGTGGTTGGTACAGTTACTTGTACAGTGCACCCTACCTAACCCTGACGGCAGGGGACAAGGACATTAAATGCCCGTCTGAGTCGCCCAAACAGTGCAGAAAAGGACCGTTAGGGGGCGCCACCGTTCGCCACGATGGCGATCTTGTCAGCTTCGCATGCCACCGCGCACCGCTAGCTGCACAGCCTCCCGCCACGCGCGCCTGGAGAGGCCCCCAGAGCGACATGTTGGTGGATGCGCTGGAGCGTGGGCACAGAGTGGCCGCCTTCCACGGCAAGCGCCTTGCCGCTGCTGTTATCTTGTCGGGTCCGGAAGCTTGTCACTCACCGGGCCTCGAGGTGCCTTGGTTGGTCTTCCCGGCAAGCTCCTCTTGCCGGGGCCTTGTTGCCTTGCCGGAGCGCATGACGCGTCGCGGCAAGTTCCTTGGAGTGCCTTGGTTGGCCTTCCCGGCAAGCTCCTCTTGCCGGGGCCTTGTCTCCTGAGCTTAAATACTTTGTCCTTGAATGGCTCCAAGGGAACCACGGAGGATCTTGGCGTTCGCCCGGCAAGCCTTGCCGCGGGGTGCTGCAACTGCCCGTGCACAAGTTCGGGGTACTAGGGTACACCTATTCTAGTACACCAACACTAACGGAATGGGTAAAGTCAATCATATCATTCTCCTAATGGTGTGATCCCGTTAATCAAATGACAACTCATGTCTATGGCTAGGAAACATAACCATCTTTGATCAATGAGCTAGTCAAGTAGAGGCATACTAGTGACACTCTGTTTGTCTATGTATTCACACATGTATCATGTTTCCGGTTAATATAATTCTAGCATGAATAATAAACATTTATAATGATATAAGGAAATAAATAATAACTTTATTATTGCCTCTAGGGCATATTTCCTTCAGATGATTATTTTGAGATATGGAGATGGTGATATTAGAGTCGTGCTAGTTGAGTAGTTGTGAATTTGAGAAATACTTGTGTTGAAGTTTGTGATTCCCGTAGCATGCACGTATGGTGAACCGTTTTGTGATGAAGTCGGAGCATGATTTATTTATTGATTGCCTTCCTTATGAGTGGCGGTCGGGGACAAGCGATGGTCTTTTCCTACCAATATATCCCCCTAGGAGCATGCGCGTAGTACTTTGTTTCGATAACTAATAGATTTTTGCAATAAGTATGTGAGTTCTTTATGACTAATGTTAAGTCCATGGATTATACGCACCCTCACCATTCCACAACTGCTAGCCTCTCTAGTACCACGCAACTTTTGCCGGTACCATAAACCCACCAAATACCTTCCTCAAAACAGCCACCATACCTACCTATTATGGCATTTCCATAGCCATTCCGAGATATATTGCCATGCAACTTTCCACCATTTGATTTGCTATGACACGCTTCATCATTGTCATATTGCTTTGCATGATCATGTAGTTGACATCGTATTTGTGGCAAAGCCACCATTCATAATTCTTTCATACATGTCACTCTTGATTCATTGCATATCCCAGTACACCGCCTGAGGCATTCACAAAGAGTCATATTTTGTTCCAAGTATTGAGTTGTAATTCTTGAGTTGTAAGTAAAAAAGAAGTGTGATGATCATCATTATTAGAGCATTGTCCCAGTGAGGAAAGGATGATGGAGACTATGATTCCCCCACAAGTCGGGATGAGACTCCGAACAAAAAAAAGAGGCCAAAAAGAAAAAAAAAGAAAGAAGGCCCAAATAAAAAAAGAGAGAAAAAGAGAGAAGGGACAATGTTACTATCCTTTTTCCACACTTGTGCTTCAAAGTAGCACCATGATCTTCATGATAGAGAGTCTCTGATGTTGTCACTTTCATAAACTAGTGGGAATTTTACAATATAGAACTTGGCTTGTATATTCCAATGATGGGCTTCCTCAAATTGCCCTAGGTCTTCGTGAGCAAGCAAGTTGGATGCACACCCACTTAGTTTCTTTTGTTAAGCTTTCATACACTTATAGTTCTAGTGCATCTGTTGCATGGAAATCCCTACTCACTCACATTGATATCTATTGATGGGCATCTCCATAGCCCGTTGATACATGATGTGAGACTATCTTCCACTTTTTTGTCTTCTCCACAACCACCATTCTATTCCACCAAGTGCTATATCCATGGCTCATGCTCATATATTGCGTGAAGACTGAAAAAGTTTGAAAACATCAAAAGTATGAAACAATTGCTTGGCTTGTCATTGGGGTTGTGCACGATTTAATATTTTGTGTGATGAATATAGAGCATAGCCAGACTATATGATTTTGTATGGATAACTTTCTTTGGCCATGTTATTTTGAGAAGACATGATTGCTTAGTTAGTATGCTTGAAGTATTATTATTTCTATGTCAATATTAAACTTTTATCTTGAATCTTTCGGATCTGGACATTCATGCCCCAATAAAGAAAAATTACATTGAGAAATATGTTAGGAAGCATTCCACATCGAAAATTCTTTTTTATCATTTACCTACTCGAGGACGAGCTGGAATTAAGCTTGGGGATGTTGATACGTCTCCAACGTATCTATAATTTTTGATTGCACCATGCTATTGTATTATCTATTTTGGATGTTATTGGGCTTATTTTTACACTTCTATATTATTTTTGGGACTAACCTATTAACCGGAGGCCCGGCCCAAATTGCTATTTTTTTGCCTATTTCAGTGTTTCGCCGAAAAGGAATATCAAACAGAGTCCAAACGGAATGAAACCTTCGGGAACGTGATTTTCTCAACGAACGTGATCCAGGAGACTTGGAGTGGGCGTCAAGAAACAATCGAGGAG
>NC_041384.1:257332979-257382795 GCF_002162155.2 Triticum dicoccoides
TTGCTCCACCGACGTACTTCTTCCTCCTATATATATCCACGTACCCCCAAACATCTAGGAGCACCAGAAAACCTAATTCCACCGCCCCAACCTTCTGTACCCGAGAGATCCCATCTTGGGGCCTTTTCCGGAGCTTCGCCGGAGGGGGCATTGATCATGGAGGGCCTCTACATCAACTCCATGGCCTCTCCGGTGATATGTGAGTAGTTTACTTCAGACCTTCGGGTCCATAGCTAGTAGCTAGATGGATTCTTCTCTCTCTTTGGATCTCATAACTTCAACAAAATCCGGGTGAATGCTAATCATCTTAAGATCCTCTTTACTATTACTAGAAGTTGCACCCTTGTTTTTAGTAACTTGAGTAGTATTGCCAATCTTTACGGGAGCTTTTTCAATAGTTTTAGCAGAGGCAAAAGTCGTCTTAAATTACTAAAGATCTCTTCTAGTTTATCAATCCGAGACAAACTTTCTTCAATTCTTTCATCAATTACGATCCCCTTTTCCTTTAACAACTTAAAAACATCTCCCTCTTTTGACCCAATCTTAGTAGCAAAATTATGCATCTTTTTATCCAAGTTTTCAGTATGTTCTTCAGTAAGCATTTTCTTTTCAATAGTATCTAATCTTTCCATAACATGCTCAAGAGTCAAAGTTGTTTCATTAATCATAAGGGGTGATGAGCCTACAAAATTTCCCATAGCATTAAAAGCATCAAGAGAGGGGCACATCAAGAAATTTCCACCGGTAATCGTATCAAGGACGAATCTATACCAAGTGTTGATGCCCACATAAAAACAACGAAGAAGAACAATGGTAGATTGCCTATGGATAATCTATTATGAGCATTGCAAATTCTATACCAAGCATCTTTTAAATTTTTCCTCCCCTTTGTTTAAAGTTGAGAACCTTGTTCTCGGGAGTACACGCAGTAGAGGAAGAAATATCCATGACGATAATAACGACAAACAAGATTGCACTCAAAAACAGATCCGGCAAGAAAACGGCGAACGAAAAAGAGGGGCGAATAAAACGGCAAATTTTTCTGAAGTGGGGGAGAGGAAACCATGAGGAAAATGGTGAATAATGTAAATTGCAAGGAGATAAGATTTGTGATTAGGAACCTGGTATATGTTGAAGATCCTCCCCGGCAACAGCGCCAGAAATTCCTTTTGATGTCGCTTGAAGCTACGTCGGTATTTCCCCAAAGACGAAGGGATGATGCAGCACATCGGCGGTAGGTATTTCCCTCAGATGTGAAACCAAGGTTATCGAACCAATAGGAGAACCAAGCAACACAACGTAAACAGCACCTGCACACAAATAATAAATACTCGCAACCCGACGTCTCAAAGGGGTTGTCAATCCCTTTCGGGTAATGGCGCCATAAATTGGCAAACGGACATGAGAGAGCTGTAAATATTGATAGATCGAACGCCAAATAGAATAAATTGCAACAAGGTATTTTTTGTATTTTTGGTTAGTAGATATGAAAATAAAAGCCAAATAAAATAGATAACGATGGCAAATAATATGAGAAAGATACCTGAGGGCCGTAGGTTTCACTAGTGGCTTCTCTCGAGAAAAATACCAAATGGTGGGTAAACAAATTACTGTTGGGCAATTGATAGAACTTCAAATACTCATGACGATATCCAGGCAATGATCATTACATAGGCATCACGTCCAAGATTAGTCGACAGACTCCTGTCTGCAACTACTACTATTACTCCACACATTGACCGCTATCCAGCATGCATCTAGTGTATTAAGTTCATGGAGAAACTGAGTAATGCAATAAGAATGATGACATGATATAGACAACATCTATCTACGTAGAGATAGGCCCCATCTTTTTATCCTTAGTAGCAACGATACATACATGTCGGTTCCCCTTCTGTCACAAGGATCAAGCACCGTAGATCGAACCCACTACAAAGCACCTCTTCTCATTGCAAGATAAAAAGATCAAGTCGGCCAAACAAAACCCAAATATCGGAGAAGAAATACGAGGCTATAAGCAATCATGCATATAAGAGATCAAAGAAACTCAAATAACTTTCATGGATATAAAAAGATAGATCTGATCATAAACTCAAAGATCATCCGATCCCAACAAACACACCGCCAAAAGAGTTACATCATATGGATCTCCAAGAGACAATTGTATTGAGAATAAAACGAGAGAGAGGAAGCCATCTAGCTACTAACTACGGACCTGAAGGTCTACAAAGAACTACTCACGCATCATCTGAGAGGCACCAATGGAAGTGGTGAACCCCTCTGTGATGGTGTCTAGATTGGATCTCGTGCTTCTAGACTCTGCGGCGGCTGGAATTGATTTTCGTCGACTCCCCTAGGGTTTCTAGAATATTGGGGTATTTGTAGAGCAAAGAGGCGGTCCGGGGGGTACCCGAGGTGGGCACAACCCACCAGGGCGTGCCTGGGCCTTCTGGCGCGCACTGGTGGTTTGTGCTCTCCTCAGAGCACCCCCAAGCGCAGCCTTGGCCCATTAGGTGTCTTCTTGTCCATAAAAAATCTCTGTAAAGTTTCGTTGCATTTGGACTCCGTTTGGTATTGATTTTCTACGATGTAAAAAACCTACAAAAAATAGCTACTGGCACTTGGCACTATGTCAATAGGTTAGTACCAAAAAATGATATAAAATGACTATAAAATGATTATAAAACATCCAATATTGATAATATAATAGCATGGAACAATCAAAATTATAGATACATTGGAGACGTATCAGCCGGCCACCAGGGGCGCGCCCCTCTTTTCCTTCTCATGGAGGGGGAAAGGGGGAAGGGAGAGGGAAGAGGAGAAGGAAAGGGGGGGCGCCCCCTCCCCTAGTCCAGTTCGGATCCCCTATGGGAGGGGGGCGTGGCTACCCCTTGTGGGCTTCCTCCCCTCTCCCCTATAGCCCATGTAGGCCCAATATTTCCCCGGGGGGTTCCAGTAACCTCCTGGTACTCCGAAAAAATACCCGAACCATTCCGAAACCATTTCGGTGTTCGAATACCATCGTCCAATATATCAATCTTTACCTCTCAACAATTTTGAGACTCCTCGTCATGACCATGATCTCATCTGGAACTCCGAACAATCTTCGGTCACCAAAACACATAACTCATAATACAAATTGTCATCAAACGTTAAGCGTGCGGACCCAGCGGGTTCGAGAACTATGTAGACATGACCGAGACACATCTCTGGTCAATAACCAATAGCGGAACTTAGATGCTCATATTGGTTCCTACATATTCTATGAAGATCTTTATCGGTCAAACCGCAATGACAACATACGTAATTCCCTTGGTCATAAGTATGTTACTTGCCCAAGATTCGATCATCGGTATCCTCATACCTAGTTTAATCTCATTACCGGCAAGTCTCTTTACTCGTTCTGTAATGCATCATCCTGCAACTAACTCATTAGTCACATTGCTTGCAAGGCTTATCATGATGTGCATCACCGAGAGGGCCAAGAGATACCTCTCCGATACTCGGAGTGACAAATCCTAATCTCGATCTATGCCAACCCAATAAACACCTTCGGAGACACCTGTAGAGCATCTTTATAATCACCCAGTTACATTGTGACATTTGATAGCACACAAGGTGTTCCTCCGGTATTCAGGAGTTGCATAATATCATAGTCAAAGGAATATGTATAAGTCATGAAGAAAGCAATAGCAATAAAACTTAACGATCATTATGCTAAGCTAACAGATGGGTCTTGTCCATCACATCATTCTCCTAATGACGTGATCCCGTTCATCAAATGACAACACATGTCTATGGTTAGGAAACTTAACCATCTTTGATTAACGAGCTAGTTAATTAGAGGCATACTAGGGACACTTTGTTTTGTCTATGTATTCACACATGTATCAAGTTTCCGGTTAACACGATTCTAGCATGAATAATAAACATTTATCATGATATAAGGATATATAAATAACAAATTTATTATTGCCTCTAGGGCATATTTCCTTCACGGATACTATCGTCCAATATATCAATCTTTACCTATCGACCATTTCGAGACTCGTCGTCATGTCCGTGATCTCATCCGGGAGTCTGAACAATCTTCGGTCACCAAAACACATAACTCATAATACAAATCATCATCAAACATTAAGCGTGCATACCCTACGGGTTCGAGAACTATGTAGACATGACCGAGACACATCTCCGATCAATAACGAACAGCGGAACCTGGATGTTCATATTGGTTCCAACATATTCTACGAAGATCTTTATCGGTCAAACCGCAATGACAACATACGTCATTCCCTTTGTCATCGGTATGGTACTTGCCCGAGATTTGATCGTTGGTATCTACATACCTAGTTCAATATCGTTACCAGCAAGTCTCTTTACTCGTCCCGTAATGCATCATCCCGCAACTAACTCATTAGTCACATTTCTTGCAAGGCTTATCGTGATGTGCATTGATACATCTCCAACGTATCTATAATTTTTTATTGTCCCATGATGTTATATTATCAATCTTGGTTGTTTTATAATCATTTTATATAATTTTTTGTTACTAACCTATTGACATGGTGACATGTGCCAGTTCCTATTTTTTCCGTGTTTTGTACATCGCAGAAAATCAATATCAGACGGAGTCCAAATGCCACGAAACTTTACGGAGATTTTATATGGACAAGAAGGAACATGTTGGGCCCTGGTTGCACTTGGGGGAGTTCCGAGGAGGGGACGACCCACCAGGGCACGTCAGGAGGCCCAGGCGCGCCCTGGTGGGTTGTGCCCACCTCGGGTGCCCCCCAGACCGCCTCTTTGCTCTATAAATACCCCAATATTTCCAGAACCCTAGGGGAGTCGATGAAATATTCATCCAGCCGCTGCAGAGTCTAGAACCACCAGATCCAATGTAGACACCATCTCAGATGGGGTTCACCACCTCCATTGGTGCCTCTCCAATGATGCGTGAGTAGTTCTTTGTAGACCTTCGGGTCCGTAGTTAGTAGCTAGATGGCTTCATCTCTCTCTCTCTCTCTCTCTCTCTCTCTCTCTCTCTCTCTTGATTCTCAATACAATGGTCTCTTGGAGATCCATATGATGTAACTCTTTTGTGATGTGTTTGTTGGGATCCGATGAACTTCGAATTTATGATTAGATCTATCTCTTTATATCATGAAAGTATTTGAGTTTCTTTGATCTCTTTTATGCATGATCTCTTATAGCCATATATTTCTTCTCCGATAGTTGGGTTTTGTTTGGACAACTTGATCTACTTATCTTGCAATGGGAAGAGGTGCTTTGTAGTGGGTTCGATCTTACGGTGCTTGATCCTAGTGACAGAAGGGGAACCGACACGTATGTATCGTTGCTACTAAGGATAAAACAATGGGGTCTATCTCTACATAGATAGATCTTGTCTACATCATGTCATTGTTCTTATTGCATTACTCCATTTCTCCATGAACTTAGTACACTAGATGCATGCTGGATAGCGGTCGATGTGTGGAGTAATAGTAGTAGATGCAGGCAGGAGTCGGTCTACTAATCTTGGACGTGATGCCTATATAATGATCATTGCCTGGATATTGTTGTAACTATTTGAAGTTCTATCAATTGCCCAACAGTAATTTTTCACCCACCACTTTGCTATTTTTCTTGAGAGAAGCCACTAGTGAAACCTACGGCCCCCGGGTCTTCTTTCTCGTATTATTTGCCTTTGCGATCTATTTTTATTTGCTTCTATTTTCAGATCTATTAATCTAAAAACCCAAAAATATCATGCTGCAATTTATTTTAATTGGCGTTCGATCTATCAATATTTATAACCTTTTTCCCGTCACGCAGCAATTTCTGGCACCGTTACCCGAAAGGGATTGACAACCCCTTTAACACCTCGGGTTGCAAGGATTTGTTTTCTGTGTGCAGGGGCTGTTTACGTTGTGTTGCTTGGTTCTCCTACTGGATCGATAACCTTGGTTGCGTATCTGAGGGAAATACGTACCACTGTTGTGTTGCATCATCCCTTCCTCTTTGGGGAAATACCGACATACCTTCAAGCGACATCAAAAGGAATTTCTGGCGCCGTTGCGGGGGAGGATCTTCAACATTGATCAGGTTCCTAATCATAAATCTCATCTCCTTGCAATTTACATTATTTGTGATTTGCCTCTCGTTTTCCTCCCCCACAATTCACAAAAATTTGTCGTTCTATTCGTCTCTCTTTTTCGTTTGTCGTTCTCTTGCTTTCTAGTCTCTATGGCCAGCGTCCCTACTCCTCCTTTGTCACCATATTTTGAAGTCCTTTACTTCAAACAAGGACAAGGAGAAAATTTGAAAGATGCTTGGTATAGGCTTATGGAATCATATCATATTTCTAATTCAAAAGGGGGGTGCTAAAGTTTTTCTTCAAATTTTTTACATAGGATTGGCTTTGCATCATAGACAACTTCTTGATTTTGCCGCTAAAGGAAACTTCATTGATCTTGATGCCAACGCTGCCAATGAAATCTTAGAGGGAATTTTGGGAATTCCACCTCAAAAGAAGGGGTTTCCTTTTACCCCCGAAGGAGCTCAAATGTTGGACAAACTTGGTGATTCGCATAATCATATGATTGAAATACAAAAATATAATGAATCCCTCAAACACCTCAATGGTAGTATCAATCGCATGAATGCCCTGATTACTCTTTGTAATAAGCAATTGGATATTTTGGATCTTAAGATGGTTTCTTTTCCGGATAATTTAGGAAAGCATAAGGAGCCTCCCGGGTTTGAGAAAACCCTTACAAAAGTTACCAAAACTTCGGAAGACAAAACTTAGATCTTTGCTTTATGCCTAGCTAAGGGCGTAAAACCATAGCACTCGTTGGGAGGCAACCCAATGAATAAATTTTAATTTTGCTTTTTGCTTCTTGTTTTTGTATGTTAACACAATTATGCTACTGCTCTCATTGTGTTTTTTATGTTTTAATTAGTGTTTGTGCAAGTAAAGCCTTTAGGATCTTCTTGGGTGATAGTTGTTTGATCTTGCTGAAAAAACAGAAACATTTACACTCACAAAATTAATTTTCGTTGTTTACTAGAGAGCGATAAAATACCCATTCCACTTGAAGTAGATCAACATACTAATTTCTCAGGTCGTCCTAATTTTTCAAAAAAATTGGAGTTACAGAAATATTCGAAATAGTCAGATTGCTACAGACTGTTCTGTTTTTGACAGATTCTGTTTTCTTTGTGTTGTGTGCTTATTTTGATGGCTCAATGGTTTTCTTTGATGAGTTTTTGCCATAGAAAAGTTGGAATACAGTAGATATAATACAAGAACAAAATATGAATTGGTTTGATATAGTACTTATAGTAGTGATTTATTATTGTTATACTAACGGATCTCATGAAGGTTTTGTTGAGTTTTGTGTGATTGAAGTTTTCAAGTTTTGGGTTATCTTACGATGGATAAAGTAAGGATGGAAGAGCCTAAGCTTGGGGATGCCCCCTCATCCGAAGATATTTTCCAAAAATGAGCAACCAACTAAGCTTGTGGTTGCCCCCGAGGGCATCCCCGCTTTCTTCCAACGATCATCGGTATTTTACTTGAAACTATATTTTTATTCATCGCATGATACGTGTTTTGCTTGGAGCATCTTGTGTGATATGAATCTTTGCTTGTTTTATTTTGTGTTTTAAGTTATAAATTCTTTCTGGACACACCTATTTGAGAGAGCAAAAATCATGCCATGACTTGTTAGAATTGCTCTCTATGCTTCACTGAAATTTTTATGAGCAAAGGACTTGCTCTAGTGCTTCACTTATATCTTTTTGATCATGGTGTGCTTTAGTATTTTTGAAGAAATTCTCTCTTGCTTCACTTAGATTTATTTGAGAGTTAGTAAAAAAATCAAGAAACTCTCTCTTGCTTCACTTAAATTAATTTGAGAGAAAGAAAAATGTGTTATGTTCATGATCTTCACTTATATTTGTTGGAGCTTGTCAAAAGCAATACATGAAAATTAGTCCCAAAGTGATAGATATCCAAGAAGGATATAATAAAAACATTCATGAAGATCATTGGACAAAATAAACTTGATTCTTAGTAATAGTTTTGAGATATGATGATGTGATATGTGAGTCATTATGATGAGTAATTGTGCTTTAGTAAGAATATTGGTGTTAAAGTTTGTGATTCCCTATGCAAGTACGAAATTCAATAGTCATGCAATGAAATTACATCCTACTTGTGGTGCATTATTTGGTGTTATTTATGCTTAATGCTTTCTTATGAGATTATTCGTTTCTTAGTTGGCCGCTTCCCAATCTTTTGCTAGCCTTCATTTTTCACTAAGTATGATCACTACTTGTGCATCCAAAAACCTTTAACCAGTTTTGCCACATGTGTTCACTATATCTACCTATATGCGGTATTCTTTTGCCGTTCTAAGCAAATTTTCATGTGCCATCTCTAATTTTCAAAATAAACTTCTATTTTGTGTGTTTGTTTCGCTCGCGGAACGGTGAGGGGTGGCTTATATTTTCCATGCTAGATGCGTTATTCTCAAGACGAGTGTTTATTCATTTGTCATTGCACGAGAGTAAGGCAAAGGTATTAGGGATGCCCTGTCCCAAAATGCAAAAAAATGAATTTACTTTATGTTTTCAAACAATAAATTCCTTGGAAAGTGTTGGTATGGAGGGCACCCATGGATACGGTTAGCCATGGAAAGTGAAAGTTATGGTGGAAAAAGGAATAAACTTTATTTTCTGTTTGGGAACCGCCTATGACATATATATGCATGGAAAGTATGGGGAACTCTAAGTCAATTTTCGTTGGTGGGACGGATACACCTCACAAAATATTTTTATCTCTAAGTTCTTCGCTTTGAGCTCTGGCACCACTACAAATCCCTACTTCCCTCTACGAAGGGCCTTTCTTTTATTTTATGCAATTTTTATTTTGAGTCTCCATCTTCTGTTATAAAAGCACCAACTAGGAGGCAATATGATCGTACTTAAGTATTGGGTGTAGCTAATATTTGAGTGTGTTTCATGAATGGATCAATGTTTGAGCAAGATGGGCTAGGGATAACTTATTTTAGCATTGATATTTTGTAAGACATGGTTGCTCGTTGATATGCTTGAGTATCTAAATTATCATGTCAAAACTTGACTATTGCTTTGAACAAATAAAGTCTAATTGTCCATGCTATAAAAAATATGATATGACATGATAGGCAGCATTCTACATCAAAAAAATCTGTTTTTATCACTTACCTACTCGAGGACGAGTAGGAGTTAAGCTTGGGGATTCTGATACGTCTCCAATGTATCTATAATTTTTTATTGTTCCATGTTGTTATATTATCAACCTTGGATGTTTTATAATCATTTTAATGTCATTTTATATCATTTTTTGGTACTAACCTATTGACATAGTGCCAAGTGCCAGTTCTTGTTTTTTCCGTGTTTTTTACATCGCAGAAAATCAATATCAGACGGAGTCCAAATGCCATGAAACTTTACGAAGATTTTTTATGGACCAGAAGGAACATGTTGGGCCCTGGTTGCACCTGGGGGAGTCCCGAGGAGGGGACAACCCACCAGGGTGCGCCAGGAGGCCCAGGCGCGCCCTGGTGGGTTGTGTCCACCTCGGGTGCCCCCGGGCCGCCTCTTTGCTCTATAAATACCACAATATTTCTAGAACCCTAGGGGAGTCAACGAAATATTCATCCAGCTGCCGCAGAGTCCAGAACTACCAGATCCAATCTAGACACCATCTCGGATGGGGTTCACCACCTCCATTGCTGCCTCTTCGATGATGCATGAGTAGTTCTTTGTAGACCATCGGGTCCGTAGTTAGTAGCTAGATGGCTTCATCTCTCTCTTTCTTGATTCTCAATACAATGGTCTCTAGGAGATCCTTATCATGTAACTATTTTGCCGTGTGTTTATTGGGATCCGATGAACTTCGAGTTAATGATCAGATCTATCTTTTTATATCCATAAAAGTACTTGAGTTTCTTTGATCTCTTTTATGCATGATCTCTTATAGCCTCGTATTTCTTCTCCGTTATTTGGGTTTTGTTTAGACAACTTGATCTATTTATCTTGCAATGGGAAGAGGTGCTTTGTAGTGGGTTCGATCTTACGGTGCTTGATCCCAATGACAGAAGGGGAACCGACACATATGTATCGTTGCTACTAAGGATAAAACGATGGGGTCTATCTCTACATAGATAGATCTTGTCTACATCATGTCATCGTTCTTATTGCATTACTTCATTTCTCCATGAACTTACACTAGATGCATGCTGGATAGCGGCCGATGTGTGGAGTAATAGTAGTAGATGCAGGCAGGAGTCGGTCTACTAATCTTGGACGTGATGCCTATATAATGATCATTGCCTGGATATCATCATAATTATTTGAAGCTCTATCAATTGCCCAATAGTAATTTGTTCAACCACCGCTTTGCTATTTTTCTCGAGAGAAGTCACTCGTGAAACCTACGGCCCCCGGGTCTTCTTTCTCATATTATTTGCCTTTGGGATCTGTTTTTATTTGCTTTTATATTCAGATCTATTAATCTAAAAACCCAAAAATACCTTGCTGCAATTTATTTTATTTGGCGTTAGATCTATCAATATTTATAACCTTTCTTCCGTCACGCACCAATTTCTGGCACCATTACCCGTAAGGGATTGACAATCCCTTTAACATGTCGGGTTGCGAGGATTTGTTATCTGTGTACAGGGGCTCTTTACGTTGTGTTGCTTGGTTCTCCTACTGGTTCAATAACCTTGGTTTCATATCTGAGGGAAATACCTACCGCCGTTGTGCTGCATCATCCCTTCCACTTTGGGGAAATACAGCGACATCATGCATTACCGGGAGGGCCCAGAGATACCTCTCCGATACTCGGAGTGACAAATCCTAATCTCGATCTATGCCAACCCAAGAAACACCTTCGGAGACACCTGTAGAGCATCTTTATAATCACCCAGTTACGTTGTGACGTTTGATAGCACACAAGATATTCCTCTGGTATTCGGGAGTTGCATAATCTCGTAGTCAAAGAAATATGCATAAGTCATGAAGAAAGCAATAGAAATAAAACTTAACGATCATTATGCTAAGCTAATGGGAGGGTCTTGTCCATCACATCATTCTCCTAATGATGTGATCCCATTCATCAAATGACAACACATGTCTATGGTTAGGAAACTTAACCATCTTTGATTAACGAGCTAGTCATGTAGAGGCATACTAGGGACACTTTGTTTTGACTATGTATTCAAATTCTAGCATGAATAATAAACATTTATCATGATATAAGGAAATATAAATAACAAATTTATTATTGCATCTAGGGCATATTTCCTTCAGTATGATGATCACCACCCCCAACTCTTTGTGTCCTACTCGTGCATATCATCCACGCGTAGACCTGGCTCAAATGCCACTGTTTAGAAACGTAGCATGCAATTTCGAAAAAATTCCTACGCTCACGCAAGATCAATCAAGGAGATGCATAGCAACGAGAGGGGGGGAGTGTATCTACATACCCTCGTAGACCGAAAGCGGAAGCGTTTGACAACGCAGTTGATATAGTCAAACTTCTTCTCGTTCCGACCGATCAAGCATCGAAGGTAAGGCACCCCCGAGTTCTGCACACGTTCAGCTCGATGACGTCCCTCAAACTCTTGTTCCAGCAAAGTGTCGAGGAAGTAGATGAGTTCTGTCAGCACAACGGTGTGGTGACGGTGATGGTGATGTGATCCACACAGGGCTTCGCTTAAGCACTACGAGAATATGACCGAGGGCGTAATCTGTGGAGGGAGGCGCCGCACACGGCTAACAGAAGTTGATGTGTCTTCTAGGCGCCTCCCCCCTCATATATATAGGTGGGAGGGAGAGGGAGCAGCCAAGGGGGCGCCCCAAGTAGATTCGCCCCCCCCCCTCCTTTCCTTTTTCACCGGAGGGGGAAGGAAAGAGGAGGGAGGAGGGAAGGAAGGGGGAGGCCGAATCCCTCCCCATCCTTCTCTCTTCCTCCCTTTCCTTTCCCCTCTGGTGCGGCCCATATGGGGTGCGCAGCAGCCCCTGCTAGCTGCTGTGTTTCCCCTCTTGGCCCATTAGGCCCATATCTTTGCTGGGGGGGTGCCCGGAACACCTTTCCGGTGACCCGATATGTACCTTGTACACCAGGAGCACTTTCGGTGTCCGAATACCATTGTCCTATATATCAATCTTTACCTCCCGACCATTTCGATACTCCTCGTCATGTCCGTGATCTCATCCAAGACTCCGAACAACATTCGGTCACCAAAACACATAACTCATATAATACAAAATCATCATCGAACGTTAAGCGTGCGGACCCTACAGGTTCAAGAACTATGTAGACATGACCGAGACACCTCTTCGGTCAATAACCAATAGCAGAACCTGGATGCTCATATTGGATCCTACATATTCTATGAAGATATTTATCGGTTGAACCGTAATGGCAACATACGTATTCCCTTTGTCATCGGTATGATACTTGCCCGAGATTCGATCGTCGGTATCTTCATACCTAGTTCAATCTCGTTACCGGCAAGTCTCTTTACTCATTTCGTAATACATCATCCCATAATACATCATCCTGTAACTAACTCATTAGTCACATTGCTTGCAAGGCTTCTTATGATGTGCATTATCGAAAGGGCCCAGAGATACCTCTCTGATACTCGGAGTGACAAATCCTAATCTCGATCTATGCCAACCCAACAAACACCTTTGGGGATACCTGTAGAGCATATTTACAATCACCCAGTTATCACTGGTGCGCGTCGGTGCTATACAAATAGTTTTTAACCCCTTTTCATGATGGCATTTGGAACCGTCGCCAAGTGAGTGTGGGCGATAGGGGGTCCTTCCCACATTACCCATAAATCGTTGGGGATAAGCCCTCCTGGGACACAGGCTGGGGCCGTGTGCGATCGGGCGAGGCATCGAAACCCAATCATTTCCGTAGGTATGTACATCCCACACGGTAATCCGAGAAAAACATTTCCATAGGTATGTACATCCCACGCGGTGAATCCCAGAAAATCATTTCCATAGGTATGTACATCACACACGGTCAATCCAAGGAATACGTTTCTGTTCTTACGTACATCCCACACTGTCAATCTAGGGAAAATATTTCCGTTCCTACGTACATCCCACACAGTTTTATGTGTATGCTCGTGTGTGAAAGGTGTAACTGTCATACACGGTATGCCTTGGTTAACTATTTGCTTTTATTAACTATATCACACACGATTTGATAAAGAAAACCATGTGGCATTGGGCTATCCATCGCAAGCGCTTTTACTGCTTGAACCGTTTGCAAAGGTCCATGACACATTTAGCAGGTTTATTAGTTTACATTTAATAATTCCAGTATTACGCAAATTAACATTTCATATCGAACAGTTGTTTGCCAATTACATATCAGGCACATAAATATATTATAACATCACAGTATGGTAGCTACATGAAAACAACACAGTACAACATATAGCTAGTTCAACTTCATAAGAACAATATATTCATTTCCCTAATCGAGATCATCCAGGCTCGTCTTATCCACCTCTGCTTTCAGTTCAGTAAGAACCTGTTTTGCACGGGCCAACTGGGAAAGTGCCTCCTCCTTCGCCCACACCATCTTAGCAAAGTCCGATTTAAAAAATCTGAGCTCATTCTCCACCTTAAACTTTTTATCCCGCATCTTCAAATATTCTTTAGTGTTGACAATAGTTTCTCTAAGCTTACGTCTATTCTCTTCCTCGTACATGCTCTAGAGCTTTGCTAGGCACATCTTCAAAGACTATGGCCACTCTTGATTAATGCACTCCAAGTAAGAACACTTCTGTTCATCCTATAATATTTAAAACTAGATCAGTAACATGGGTTTATAGCAACACAGAAAATCACCAATGCTTATTTTGAAAAACTAAAGAAACATGTTAATTATGACATATCTTCTCAAAAAGATCAATGTGCAAATGAATTAATTGCTACTGAGACAACAACCAAATTTTGGAACATCAGAAGCTATTATTAACTACAATAATGCTACAAGTTCTTACTCATGTACAATAAATAACAAATTGAACATTTTATGAGGAAGGTAAATATAACTACAACAGCATAGCGACAGTGTTTGGATGACAGCAAATTGATACTAACAGGTGTGTACATGCAAAAATTTAGTAACATAGAACTAATAGCACTAAGGCCGTCCACTATGTATGCCAAAACTGGGGTAAACACAACTGTTGCTATATCTCGCACCGGTGCCCTGCACTGGCGAGCCGATGCAGCGGAAAAAATCAGGGACCCAGACTCCCGAGCACGTAGTTTCTCTGATGCCCAGTTCCTTCGTGCCATAAAGATTTAGTATTTTACTGCTTGGCTGCTCGGATGTGTGGACCAAAGTTGGCTGCACAAACTGCTAAAGCGGTGCCAAATAATTTTCTAATGGCACCGCTGATGAGATGGCAACAATTTAAGATACTAGGTACAAATTGTGACAATGTCTTAGGATGCGTATGGTTGAAGGTGTGGTATGAACGGGTTGGGACTATGACAGTGTCTGAATCACATCTAACAAATGATTTATAACAATGAAAGAGGGTCTAACCTTCTTTGCACATGCCAGAAACTTACTCCCACTGTCCATAGATTCATACGCAACTAGCTTCATGCATGGAGATTGATGGTGACAATGAGAAGATAGATCTTCAACCACCCCGCTCCATTCGTTGCCATTGATGGTCCTAGGGAGCTACAAGAGGAAGAAATGACTCAAATCGACTGTCGGGTAAAAATTCTCATTCCAAGTCATAGCCCGAGAGAGAGAGAAGAGAGGCATACCTGGGTGGTGATGGAGTCGTCACTGGAGGAGGAACCGCTGGAGAGGTCTTTGAAGAAGACCATGGCGACCCCGGCGGTAGGATGCGAGACGGCGAAAGCGAGGAAGCGGCTATAACTTAGGAAGGAAGGAAGGAAGGAGGAAACGTGGAAAATGTGACTTGTGGTTGGGGAAAAAAGGGGTGGGGAAGGGGGAAGGGAGCGGGGTAGATATTTTGGCGGTAGGCCAAAATTTTGGAAATGTGGAGGGAAACTTTGCACGCGGTGCCGCCGGACCATTGACTTTGAACGATTGTGTGCATCGCAAACGATTCTTCTGCTTTACACACTAGGGATGAGTTTGATAATTCAAATTTTGGTGGAAATTTCCACGGGTACGTCATTGCATAATTTAACATCACTTGCTAATTTGGGCACACAAAAGAGTGTACAGCAGAAAAACCACACTGACTGAATCGAGCAATTTTAGTAATTAAACAGAGCCAGTTGACCTAAACATTGCTCTAACAAAACACGAGGATTAAAAACAAATCCAAAGTACGCATAATTTTAACAAATCCGCCGCCGCGCCAGCCTATGCATCGTCGGTGTGAGATGAGACGTCGATGACTTGTCCTAGCAACATGCCGCCGTTGGTGGACTCCGCCCCCCCCTCCCCACTACTGAAGTCGACCGTGTTCTCATCCTTGTCCTCGACGCCGTCCTCAAGGTTGTAGTACTCGTAGTAGTGGTTGCCCCAGAGCTCGCGTTGTTACTCCACCACCGATTCCTCGACGGGCAGACTCTTCTCTACCTCGACCTCGGCTATGTGCAACTCCTCCTCCTGGCGCTCCTTGGTCTCCGCCACCTCCTGCATCTCCAGCTCCCGCTCGGTGACCACATGAGGAAGCAGGTGCTCCATGGCCACCGCCGCCTTTTCAGACGTGGGTTGCTTGCTGGAGTCTGAGGTGGCCTGGAATATCTTGGCGTGTGCATCCTCGATCTTGGCATGGATGGCCTCAACCCGGGCCAGGGCGACATCGGCGGCACGAACGACAGCTCGATGCTCTCGGCATTTGCAGCCGCTGTCGCAGCAGCAGCTGCAGTTGCAGCCGTCTCGGCTGCTGCAGCTGCCCTATCGGTTGCCGCAGACGCCCTCTCGGCGGAAGCGGCGGCGCTCAATACGAATGAGGCGGCACTCTCGGCGTAGGCGGCCGCGCTCTCGGCGTAGGCGGCAGCGCTCGGGGGGACGCGGCCATCGTACGGGCCTTCATGAAGCATTTCCATGCCGTCATCTTTCCAAGAAGGGGGTGCGGGAATGGGGATCTGATACGTCTCCAACGTATCTATAATTTTTGATTGCTCCATGCTATATTATCTACTGTTTTGGACTATAATGGGCTTTATTTTCCACTTTTATATTATTTTTGGGACTAACCTATTAACCGGAGGCCCAGCCCAGAATTATTGTTTTTGCCTATTTCATTGTTTCGAAGAAACAGAATATCAAACGGAGTCCAAACGGAATAAAACCTTCGGGAACGTGATTTTCTCACGGAACGTGATCCAGGAGACTTGGACCCTGCTCCAAGGAACAAAAGAGGCGGTCACGAGGGTGGGGGCGCGCCCGCCCTAGGGCGCGCCCCCTGCCTCGTGGGCCCCTCGGAGCTCCACCGACGTACTCCTTTCTCCTATATATACACACGTACCCCCAAACGATCAGAACAGGAGCCAAAAACCTAATTCCACCGCCGCAACTTTCTGTATCCACGAGATCCCATCTTGGGGCCTGTTTCGGAGCTCCACCGGAAGAGAGCCATCATCACGGAGGGCTTCTACATCATCATAGCCTCTCCGATGAAGTGTGAGTAGTTTACCTCAGACCTTCGGGTCCATAGTTAGTAGCTAGATGGCTTCTTCTCTCTCTTTGGATCTCAATACAAAGTTCTCCCCCTCTCTTGTGGAGATCTATTTGATGTAATCTTCTTTTTGCGGTGTGTTTGTTGAGACCGATGAATTGTGGGTTTATGATCAAGTCTATCTATGAATAATATTCGAATATTCTCTGAATTCTTTTATGTATGATGGGTTATCTTTGCAAGTCTCTCCGAATTATCCGTTTGGTTTGGCCAACTAGATTGGTAGTTCTTGCTATGGGAGAAGTGCTTAGCTTTGGGTTCGATCTTGCAGTGTCCTTTCCTAGTGACAGAAGGGGCAGAAAGGCACGTATTGCATCGTTGCCATTGAGGATAACAAGATGGGGTTTATTTCATATTGCATGAATTTATCTCTCTACATCATGTCATCTTGCTTAAAGTGTTACTCTGTTTTTAACTTAATACTCTAGATGCATGCTGGATAGCGGTCGATGAGTGGAGTAATAGTAGTAGATGCAGAATCGTTTCGGTCTACTTGTCACGGACGTGATGCCTATATACATGATCATGCCTGGATATTCTCATAACTATGCTCAATTCTGTCAATTGCTCAATAGTAATTTGTTCACCCACCGTAGAATACTTATGCTCTTGAGAGAAGCCACTAGTGAAACCTATGGCCCCCGGGTCTATTCTCATCATACCAATCTCCATCACTTTAATCTTGCTTTGCTTTTTACTTTGCCTTTTACTTTTACTTTCCATCTTTATACCAAAAATACCAAAAATATTATATCTATCAGATCTCACTCTCGTAAGTGACCGTGAAGGGATTGACAACCCCTAATCGCGTTGGTTGCGAGTAGCTATCGTTTTTTGCAGGTGCGAGGGACTTGAGCGTGGCCTCCTACTGGATTGATACCTTGGTTCTAAAAACTGAGGGAAATACTTATGCTACTTTGTTGCATCATCCCTTCCTCTTCGTGGAAAACCAACGCAAGCTCAAGACGTAGCAGGATCGGGATTCGTGGATTCGAGGGTTGCCGGGACTGGAGCAGACGAGCCGGCAAAGCTTAAGGAGGGATACTTAAATACACCCAGATATTTTCATCACAAATGGTTCCTAGAAAACAAATGTGTGATGTTGTAGATATTTTTTTATTAGCTGTGAAAGACGAATTTGGAGTAAAGCGGCAACAAATGGTGTTTTAAATGAACGAGAAATTTTGTAGTACTAATATAACTGTCATGTCAAAATTTGGAAAATTTCAAGGGTCATTTGACCTTTTAAGACATTTAAGTGTTTTTAGCCATTTAATGACCGTAATTGAAATTTGAACTACATGTACATGCAACAGCTAACCATAACGGTTTGAAAACTAATATTTTGTGTACTTGTGTGCGATTAAATTCCATGTGCATTAAATTGCAAGGAATTTTCAAACATATTGGTCTAATGGCTATGACACAATTAAGCATGCAGTGACATGGCATTTTAATTCCAAAACATAAAAAAAATCAGAAACACATGAAACCTTGGTTGATGTAATGTCATACCACCAAAATGATGTGGTAAAAAAATTGGCATGTTTGACGAAAGTTTGGACACACACTCCTCACAAACCGGAGCAACTCACTAGAAGGCTCGTGGTTCTAAGAGGGAACAATGCATGTTTGATGACGAACGAGAGATAGCTTCCTCTTACGGCCTTAAAATTTTTTCTACGTCTAAAATGCACTATTACAACTGTAATGTGAAATTTTCAAAAATTCTAGGCGTCATTTGACTTTTTAAAGACATTTAAGTGATTTTCTAGCCATTTAATGACCATAATTCAAATTTGAACTACATCTACATGCAATGCCTAACCAAAATGGTTTGAAAAATCATGTGTAGTTGTGTGCGAGTTAATTCCATGTGCAGTAAATTAGAAGGAATTTTCAAACATATTTGTCTCACGACATGGACACATGCCTACGTATGCATGGAGTGACATGGCATTTTCATTCCAAAAAATAAAGAAAATTAGAAACACATGAAACCTTGGTTGATGTAATGTCATGCCACCAAGATGATGTGGTAAAGAAATTGGCATGTTTGACGGAAGTTTGGACACACACCCCTCACAAACCAGAGCAACTCACTAGAAGGCTCGTGGTTCCGAGAGGGAGCAATGCATGTTTGATGACGAAGGGAGATAGCTTCTCTTACGACCTTCAAATTTTCTCTACGTCTAACGTGAACTACTACAACTGTGATGTGAAAATTTGGAAAATTCTAGGGGTCATTTGACCTTTTAAAGACATTTAAGTGATTTTCAAGCAATTTAATGATCGTAATTCAAATTTGAACTACATCTACATGCAACACCTAACCAAAATGGTTTGAAAAATCATATATGTGTACTTGTGTGCGAGTTAATTCCATGTGTAGTAAATTAGAAGGAATTTTCAAACATATTGGTCTCAAGGCATGGGCACATGCATACGTATGCATGGATGCCATGGCATTTTAATTCCTAAAAATTAAAAAATGATCAGAAAAACATGAAACCTTGGTTGATGTAATGTCATGCCACCAAGATGATGTGGTAAAGAAATTGGCATGTTTGACGAAAGTTTGGACACACTCCCCTCACAAACCGGAGCAACTCACCAGAAGGTTCGTGGTTCCGAGAGGGAACAATGCATGTTTGATGACAAACGGGAGATAGCTTCCTCTTACGGACTTCAAAATTTTTTCTACGTTTAACGTGCACTAATACAACTGTCATGTGAAATTTTGGAAAATTTAAGGGTTCATTTGATCTTTAAAGACATTTAAGTGATTTTCTAACCATTTAATGACTGTAATTCGAATTTGAACTACATCTACATGCAACGCCTAACCAAAATGGTTTGAAAAACCATATTTTTGTGTACTTGTTTGCGAGTTAATTCCATGTGCAGTAAATTAGAAGGAATTTTCAAACATATTGGTCTCAAAGCATGGGCACATGCATGGAGTGCCATGGCATTTTAATTCCAAAAAATTAAAAAAATGATCAGAAAAACATGAAACCTTGCTTGACTTAATGTCATGCCACCAAGATGATGTGGTAAAAAAATTGGCCTATTTGACGAAAGTTTGGACACACACCCCTGACAAAGTAGAGCAACTCACTAGAAGGTTTGTAGTTCCGAGAGAGAACAATGCATGTTTGATGACGAACGAGAGATAGCTTCCTCTTACGGCCTTCAAATTTTTTTCTATGTTTAACGTGTGAGGGAGTCCTGGATTAGGGGGTCTTCGGACAGCCAGACTATATCCTTTGGCCGGACTGTTGGACTATGAAGATACAAGATTGAAGACTTCGTCCCGTGTCCGGATGGGACTCTCCTTGGCGTGGAAGGCAAGCTAGGAAATATGGATATGTAGATCTCCTCCCTTGTAACCGACCTTGTGTAACCCTAGACCCCTCCGGTGTCTATATAAACCGGAGGGTTTAGTCCGTAGGACAACACACAATCATACCATAGGCTAGCTTCTAGGGTTTAGCCTCTACGATCTCGTGGTAGATCAACTCTTGTAATAATCATATCATCAAGAACAATCAAGCAGGATGTAGGGTATTACCTCCATCAAGAGGGCCTGAACCTGGGTAAACATCGTGTCCCTTGCCTCCTGTTACCATCCGCCTTAGACGCACAGTTCGGGACCCCCTACCCAAGATCCGCCGGTTTTGACACCGACATTGGTGCTTTCATTGAGAGTTCCACTGTGTCGTCATCATAAGGGGGATGGCTCGTCTCGTTGTCAAGGACAACATCACTTCTGGGGGAGCCCTGGCTGTAGGCCAAACACTCCGACTAGGCGGCTTCGTCATGACCGCCTGCTCGGCCGCTGCACCGACGATGACTTCTCGGGTCATCAAAAATAGCCTCCACATCGGCTCAAAATTCGCCGAGCAGATGGATCCAATGGAGCTCTCATCTTTGAACGAGCTCTTGGATCGCATCGACGCTCTGGGAGTCGCTAAGGACTATGGTCGGATTGGGCTTGAACCTGACCAAAGGGAGATTAACTCTCCGCCGGTCACCCATCAAATAACGGTGGTGGAGGAGCAATGCGGCGGTTCTCCCTCTATCCTGAGGACGAACTATGTCCGGATTCCCGAGCTCTCCGAGCCGGATACCCGCTCACGGGAGGACATCGCCATAACCCTGAACCTAGAATCAGGTCGCATACCGAACCGGCGGAGCAACATCCCGGAGTCCGAACTTCCAAGATCGGAAACTCCCCTGCCCCGGGATCTCAGATTTTGTCAAGGTCTGGACTTAAATCCACCCACCCAGATACAAACGATCTTTCCCACATTAGGCAAGTGCCCCAAGAGACAGTACATCACTATTGGGCCAGATTCCTCCTTGTAATGAACAAGGTCAAGGACTGTCGCGAGGAAGACGCAATTTCGTTCTTTTGCAACAATTGCACGGACAAGGGAATCCTCAACACCATAAGTCGCCGTGACATAGCACACTTCGCTGACTTGGCGGCCATAGTACAGAAATACTATGCGATGGAAAGCGCCTGGAAAACCGAAACACAATATTGGGGCAATCCGGCCCTGACAAAACCCCCAGTCCGAACCAAAAGGGTGCACTCTCATAAGTCGCCCGACTCAATTACAAAGAAGAAAAAGCCCACTACAGGGTGTGGAACCGTATTGGAGGGATGGCTTAACGGGCCCTGCAAAATTCATAGTACAACAGATACCATACCAACACATAGCCTTAGAGCATGTTGGGTACTCCGGCAGGTGGCCAAGAGCGATGAGGATCTCCTCATCCAAAACACCCCAGAGCACCTTCCGGTGGATAACAATACAGTATTAATAGTCTTCGAGACCTTCGCCTCAAATAATAGGCGTAAGCAAACGCTCCACAGCCTGGCCGAAGCCTGCCACGTGGCAGCAATAAATCCATGGAGCGACATGGCTATCACTTTCAATGCCACTGACGAACCTAAATTCCGAACGGCCCGAGCACCAGCCGCTTTGGTCCTCAGTCCAATTGTGGACGGCTTTCGGCTCACTAAAGTACTCATGGACGACGGCAGCGGATTAAACCTCATTTATGAGGAGACTCTTCAAAAAACGGAAATAGACAGCAACCGTATTGAGCAAAGCAGCACGACCTTCCGAGGAATCATCCCCAGTAGGGAGGCACGTTGCGCTGGGAAAATCACACTAGATGTGGTATTCGTCACTTTGAAGAATTACAGGTCCGAAGAAATCACATTCCAAGTGGCCCCATTTAGTAGCGGATACCACGCCCTTCTAGGGCGGGAGGCATTCACGATTTTTCAAGCCATACCCCATTACGGGTACATGAAGCTCAAAATGCCCGGACCCAATGGAATCATCACTCTAGCTAGTGATCCGGACATAGCACTCCGTGCCAAAAACAAAACAGCCGCACTGGCCCTCGAGGCATTATCCGAAGCCCTTGTGACGGAGGAATTAACTGCGCTGTGCTCCACAGTGGACAGGGACGGCGTGATACTAGACAAAAGATCCAAGTCCACCTCCTTTAAACCAGCGGATGAAATAGTCAAATTCCAAGTCCATCCAACGGACCCCACAAAAATAGCATCCATTGGGGCACAGCTAAACCCCGCCGTAGACGCCGCACTACGCGAATTCCTGCTCGAGAATTGGGACATATTCGCCTGGCATCCTTCTGACATGCCAAGAATCCCACGCAGGCTGGGCGAGCATAGCCTTAACATTCTAAAAGGATTCAAGCCGGTCAAGAAGACTCTCCGGCGTTTCTCCGAACCTAAGCGACAAGCCATGGGAGAGGAGCTAGCCAAATTACTGGAGGCCGAATTCATTAGAGAGATAAAGCATCCGGACTGGCTAGCAAACCTAGTGATGGTTCAAAAGAAGGACAAATCCTGGCGCCTATCCATCGACTTCAAGGACCTTAATAAGGCTTGCCCAACGTATCCCTTCCCCCTCCCTCGCATCGACCAAATTATCGACGCTACCACAGGACACGACTCATTGTGCTTGCTCGACACATACTCCGGTTACCACCAAATTAAGATGGAGGAGTCCGACCAAGCCGCAACGGCATTTATCACTCCATACGGCCCGTTTTTTTTTTAACACAATGCCCTTCAGGCTCAAAAACGCCGGCGCAACGTATCAGCGCATGATTCAGACATGTCTGGAGAAGCAAATCGGCAAAACAGTGGAGGCATACGTCGACGATGTGGTCATTAAAACCAGACATGTCGACTCCTTAATAGACGACGTGAGGTTCACATTCAACAATATCCGAACATACGACATTAAGCTCAATCCGTAAAAATGCGTTTTCGGCGTACCCGCCGGAAAGCTCCTGGGCTTTATCATCTCCAGCAGAGGAATTGAAGCAAATCCGGCCAAAATCCGGGCTCTATCGCAGCTGGCTATCCCAACTGACCTCAAGCAAATCCAGAAGTTAACTGGATGTGTGGCGGCTTTAAGCCGCTTTATCTCCCGACTAGGAGGAAACACACTCCCCCTTTATCGCCTTCTTCGACGCACCAAACACTTCGAGTGGATGGCGCAGCCACGGCCGGACTGGAAGAAATAAAAGCCATCCTGGCCACCAACCCAATCTTGGCCGCGCCAAATTTTGGCGAACCAATGCTATTATATATAGCGGCAACTTACCAAGTTGTAAGCGCAGTGCTCGTCGTCGAACAAGAGATGGACGGACATAAATTCCCACTTCAAAAGTCGGCATATTATGTATCCACCGTCCTCACTCCATGCAAATCACGGTACCCACATTATCAAAAGATAGCATACGCGGTATTCATGGCATCCCGGAAATTACGACACTACTTTCAAGAGTGTTCAATTACGGTGGCCTCCGAAGTACCACTCAACGACATAATAAACAACCGCGATGCCACAGGCCGGATTGCCAAATGGGCTATCGAGCTCCTCCCATTCGACATAACATATAAACCACGGCGAGCCATTAAGTCACAAGTACTGGCCGATTTCATAGCCGAATGGACAGAAGCCGAACTCCCTAAAGAGTACGGTGCATACTCCAATTGGATCATGCACTTCGATAGCTCTAAAATGCTGGCGTCGTCCTGACGTCCCCCACTGGAGATACAGTGCAATACGTACTCCAAATACTATACACAGACTCCAACAACGCAGCCGAATACGAGGCCCTGTTACACGGTCTTCGGATGGCAGTCTCCATGGGCATTCAACGCCTGGAGGTGCGTGGGAACTCGAACCTTGCAATATCCCAAATAAATGGAGACTTCGATGCCAAGGATCCGAAAATGGCGGCATATCACAACTCCGTCCTCAAAATGTCAGCTCGGTTGAAGGGGCTTGAATTCCACCATGTGGCTCGGGAAAACAACCATGCGGCGGACATCCTCGCCCGTATCGGCGCTAAATGCGACCCTGTCCCACCTAACATCTTCCTAGAAAAACTGTTTAAACCATCCGCCGTATGGGAAGGGGACACCGGCAACAATAGTCCGGACTCGGCCACAACCCCAGATACCGAACACTCTGACACAATCGGAGGCTCTACCATCGAAATAACACCTTCAGCCCACGTAATAATGGCCGTCATCGCCCCGTGGACAGAACCATTCCTGGCCTACCTAACCAGGCAGGAACTACCCGAGGACCAAAATGAGGCATGCTGCATAGTGCGGCGATCTAAAGACTACAAGGTCCACGAGGGAGAGCTTTATAAGAAAAGCACTACCGGAGTCCTTCAAAGGTGCATCTCCGAAGAATAAGGGCAGAAGATTTTGGCAGAAATCCATGCCGGACTCGGCGGCCATCACGCCGCAGCCCGGGCCCTTGTAAGCAAGGCCTTCCATACAGGTTTCTATTGACCGACGGCCCGGGCAGATGCGCAGCACCTGGTCCAGCATTGCGTCGGTTGCCAGCTCTTTGCAAACCAAAGCCATATGCCGCCTACCACTCTCCAAAAAATCCCCATTACTTGGCCCTTTGCGGTCTGGGGGCTTGATATGGTCGAACCCCTTAAAGGGGGAACCCATAAGAAAAAATAATTACTGGTCATGGTGGATAAATTCACCAAATGGATAGAAGCCAAACCTGTCAAAATGGTTGAATCCGGACCAGTGATAGACTTCATATCCGGGGTCATACACCGTTATGGTGTCCCCCACAGCATCATCACTAACAAGGGCATGAACTTTACAGCCGACGAAGTGAAACTTTGGTGCAGCAACATGGGCATCAAGCTCAATTATGCTTCTGTCTATCACCCGCAAACTAATGGTCAAGTCGAGCGAGCGAATGGTCTTATCATTAGTGGCATTAAACCCAGATTAGTGTGGTCCTTAAAGGAATCAAACACGTACCGGGTAGAGGAGCTCGACTCCGTTCTATGGGGGTTGCAGACCATGCCGAATCGCACTACCGAATACACACCGTTTTTATGGTGTACGGCACTGAGGCGGTTCTGCCCTGCGACATAATTCATGACTCACCTCGAGTGCGCATGTACGAAGAAAAAGAGGCCGAGCTTGATCGGCAGTACAGTTTGGACGCCCTGGAGGAGGAGCGCAATGTGGCAAAAGCCCATTCCGCATTCTATCAACAACAAGCTCAAAGGTATCAAAGCAGAGAAGTATGGGCCAAAACCTATAACGTTGGCGAACTAGTTCTACGCCTGCCGGAGAGGAAAAAGAACAAGCTCAAGCCCAAATGGGAAGGTCCCTTCATTATTGACCAGGTTCTGACCGGCGGAGCATACCGTCTGCGGGATGCATTGGATAATCGACTCGAGCCAAACCCATGGAACACAGCCAGACTCCGAAGATTCTATGCCTAGCGCCGGATTCTATGTTCGTATCCTCACCTCCGTCCATTTTTTGCATATCTGTCTTTTCTCTCTTTCTCTCTTTTTTATTCTCTTCAAGGCCCTAAAGGGCTAAACTTGTGTCTTGGTTACACAATCTTGATGTAGAGACCAGACCTCAAACGGTCCAATCTCTGTGCTCAGGTGTCATCCTTGGATCAGTAATGCTGACACCACACAGTACTTGAAGGATTTATAACAGAGTAGCAATCACACACATATTACATCGAGTGTCTAAAAAGAGAAATTATTACAATAAATATGGCTTAAGGCCATCTAATAACGATAACAGCGGAAGGCTTGGAAGATAAGTGAGTCCGTCAACTCCAACGGCATCACTAAGTATAGAACCACAACCTAAAAGCACCTTAGTCATCGTCTGAAAAGCCTGCAACATTAACGTTGCAGCCCGAAACGGGTCAGCGCATGGAATATGCTAGCAATGTAACACATAGAGAGTAATGAAAGAATAAGGCTATACTACATGCATATTTGGCTGGTGGAAAGCTGTATGGTTACAATTTTGCGTAAAGCCAATTTTTCCCTACTTCAAAGGAATAAATTTTATTTAACTATCATGGTAGTTGTTAAACATTGAGAATGGTTGACAGCATTCTCAATCCCAATTAAGCATCATCATTAACCAAAACCCAACAAAATTAATTTTAGAGTAACATGATGAGATTCACATGATAATCCAGGTACTAGATACTCAAGATGTCCATAACCGGGGACACGGCTAATCATGATTAGTTTATACACTCTGCAGAGGTTTGCGCACTTTTCCCCACAAGACTCGATCTCCTCCGTTGGAATTCTCGCACTACATGGTGTTTGAGAAACGGATGACCGAGACATAGTCTTTCAGAAGCGCTAGCACCTTACGATTGGGTAGACCGTTACACCTACTTTCCCCTACATTTGCTAGTCTACCACTGTAAGAGTTTACACAACTTAGTCAACTATGCTAGAGCCCATAGTAGCTTGTGGCTGCACACGGAAGTTTCTAGCATGAATAATCTCCTGATCCCTTTGAGCCTGGGTGGTGGTCCAAAAGAAAATAGGCAATCACTGGAATACCCAGGTGCCTCAATCCACCCAGATGTGTATTTAAGTTGCCACCTTAGATAAACCATTAATTTAACAATCTCACATCTGTCATGGATACACTCACCCAATCCACGTCTACTAGCATAGCATGGCATAATAAGCAAACGTAGAAGTAACTCCCAAAGGTTTAATAATAAACAGGTAATAGGTACTGCCTCAACTACTTCCCAAACCCACAATTTAATTAGATCCTAATCATGCAATGTGTGAGGATTGTCTAATGCAATAAAAACTGGGTAGTAGGAGGTATGATCAAAGTGTTACTTGCCTTGCTGATGATCCGCAAAACCTAGCAATTCGAAGTAGCAAGTGGCGCACTCCGGGTACTCTATCGCAAACAAACAAGCATACAATAAGTACTAAACTAATGCACATGTAAAACTCGAATAAGAGATCTAACCAGAAAGTTCAACTTAAGAACTCCCGTTGGCAAAAAGAATCAAACCGAACGAAGCAACGAAAGACAAACGGCAAAAGAAACAAGCTTCATTTACTAATCTGAATCTAGGGCAAATTTTACTAAGGTAAAAACTTGTTTGAGTTTGTTAAATGCAAAGAAGGTTTCGAGACGAAACTCCAGGCGCTTGAATCGCCTGATTCCGACAAACGAGCGAAAAGTTAAACTAAAACGAACATCGGATCAGAAATCGCGATCAGAAAAACTATGGTTTTAATCCAAGAAAAAGAAATACGACAAACAGGTTAACAAACGAGCGTTCGTTAACAGGAACTAGACGATGCACGCGTTCGTTAAAACGAATAGACGAGCGAACGCTCGCTAAAAAAATAAACCAGAGAAAAACCGATCTATTTTAAAAAAACGAAAACTAGGGTTTTCAAAAAAACTGAAACGACTTTTTCTAAAAAAAATGGGCGGCGGCTACCTCGGCTCGGGGCTCCGGCGGGGCTCCGGCCGCGGCGGGTGGTCCGGGGCAGCGGCTCCGACGCGGCGGCAGGCGGCGCGGGGCGGCGGCTGCGGTGCGGCGGCAGGCGGCGTGCGGTGGCGGCGCTGGTCGGGACTCCTGTCCCAACCTGGCGGGCGGCGGCAGCGGGCGACTGGGCCGGCCTGCTCGGCTGAGCCCTTGGCCCAGTTGGGCGCGGGATCGCGTTTTTTTAACAATTTCTCCGTCTAAATAAAAATCTAGAAAAACATAAAAATCTAAAAAGGCCAAAACAAATTTTCTCCGTCTAAATAAAATATTTAGAACAGGATGAACATTTTTTTGGCTCTAAATGCAATTTTTGAAAACGTGCAATTTTTCCTAAATTCAAATAAAATAGCAAATAAAGCCAAAATAAAATCTTATTTGATTTTTTTATTAAGTCCTCAATATTTCTTTATTTTGGGAAAGTCATTTTATTCCCTCTCTCAATGTATTTGTAATTTAAATAATTGAAGATAAAATAAATCAAATCAAATGATCCTATTTTCAAAATTTGAGAAAACTCATATGAAAATAATGAAATCCCCAACTCTCTCCAAGGGTCCTTGAGTTGCGTAGAATTTCTAGGATCAACCAAAATGCGAGGAAATATGATATGCAATGATGATCTACTGTATTACATTCCAAATTGAAAATTTGGGATGTTACAAACCTACCCCCCTTAAGATGAATCTCGCCCTCGAGATTCGGGTTGGCTAGAAAATAGGTGAGGGTGGTCCTTCAGCAAATCTTCCTCTCGTTCCCAGGTGGCTTCATCTTCCTTGTGGTGGCTCCACTGAACTTTGCAAAACTTGATAACTTTGCTGCGGGTGACTTGATACGTCTCCAACGTATCTATAATTTTTGATTGCTCCATGCTATATTATCTACTGTTTTGGACTACATTGGGCTTTATTTTCCACTTTTATATTATTTTTGGGACTAACCTATTAACCGGAGGCCCAGCCCAAAATTGATGTTTTTTGCCTATTTCAGTGTTTCGAAGAAACGGAATATCAAACGGAGTCCAAACGGAATAAAATCTTCGGGAACGTGATCTTCTCACCGAACGTGATCCAGGAGACTTGGACCCTCCTCCAAGGAACAAAAGAGGCGGTCACGAGGGTGGGGGCGCGCCCCCTACCTCGTGGGCCCCTCGTTGCTCCTCCGGCGTACTTCTTCCTACTATATATACACACGTACCCCCAAACGATCAGAACAGGAGCCAAAAACCTAATTCCACCGCCGCAACTTTCTGTATCCACGAGATCCCATCTTGGGGCCTGTTCCGGAGCTCCGCCGGAAGAGGGCCGTCATCACGGAGGGCTTCTACACCACCATAGCCCCTCCGATGAAGTGTGAGTAGTTTACCTCAGACCTTCGGGTCCATAGTTAGTAGCTAGATGGCTTCTTCTCTCTCTTTGAATCTCAATACAAAGTTCTCCCCCTCTCTCGTGGAGATCTATTCGATGTAATCTTCTTTATGCGGTGTGTTTGTTGAGACCGATGAATTGTGGGCTTATGATCAAGTCTGTCTATGAATAATATTTGAATCTTCTCTGAATTCTTTTATGCATGATTGGTTATCTTTGCAAGTCTCTTCAAATTATCCGTTTAGTTTGGCCAACTAGATTGGTAGTTCTTGCCATGGGAGAAGTGCTTAGCTTTGGGTTCGATCTTGTGGTGTCCATACCCAGTGACAGAAGGGGCAGCAAGGCACATATTGCAACGTTGCCATCAAGGATAACAAGATGGGGTCTATTTCATATTGCATGAATTTATCTCTCTACATCATGTCATCTTGCTTAAGGCGTTACTCTGTTTTTAACTTAATACTCTAGATGCATGCTGGATAGCGGTCGATGAGTGGAGTAATAGTAGTAGATGCAGAATCGTTTCGGTCTACTTGTCACGGACGTGATGCCTATATACATGATCATGCCTAGATATTCTCATAATTATGCTTAATTCTGTCAATTGCTCAACAATAATTGGTTCACCCACCGTAGAATACTTATGCTCTTGAGAGAAGCCACTAGTGAAACCTATGGCCCCCGGGTCTATTCTCATCATATCAATCTCCATCACTTTAATATTGTTTTGCTATTTACTTTGCCTTTACATTTTACTTTGCATCTTTATACCAAAAATACCAAAAATATTCTATCTATCAGATCTCACTCTCGTAAGTGACCGTGAAGGGCTTGACAACCCCTAATCGCGTTGGTTGCGAGTAGCTATCGTTTTGTGCAGGTACGAGGGACTTGAGCATGGCCTCCTACTGGATTGATACCTTGGTTCTCAAAAACAGAGGGAAATACTTACGCTACTCTGATGCATCATCCCTTCCTCTTCAGGGAAAACCAACGCAAGCTCAAGAGGTAGCATGACTCGACTGGCATACTCTAGAATCTTAACTGGTTTCTCCTCATAGGTCAAATCACTGTCCAACTGAATCGCTTCCAGCGGCACTGTATCTCTGTGGTATTTCAGCCATCTCTGTGTGGCACCTTTTCAACAGGGAAACATGGAACACGTCGTGAACTCCTGACAATCCTTCAGGCAATTCCAACATATAGGCTACTTCTCCCATAGGCTCCAAAACTTTTTATGGGCCTACAAAACGTGGCGCTAACTTTCCCTTAACTCCAAAGCGCTTAACTCCTCGAAGTGGAGATACTCGAAGATAAACTCGGTCTCCGACTTTGTAAAGTGTCTCCTTGCGTTTTCAATCTACGTAGCTCTTCTGCCTGGATTGAGCTACCATGAGCCTATCATGAATCAATTTCACTTTCTGTTCAGACTCCTTAATCAGATCCGGTCCAAACAACTGACGGTCTCCAACTTCATCCCACGACAATGGGGTCCTGCACCTCCTTCCGTACAAGGCTTCGAAAGGGGCCATCTTCAAACTGGATTGATAACTGTTGTTGTAAGAGAACTCTGCATATGGCAAATTCTCGTCCCAACTAGATCCATAATCTAGCACACAAGTTCTCAGCATATCCTCCAAAATCTGGTTGACTCTCTCGATCTGTCTATCTGTCTGCGGATGGAAAGCTGTACTAAACTCCAGTCTAGTACCCAAAGTTTTATGCAACTGATTCCAGAACTTTGAGGTAAATTGGGTTCCTCTATCTGATACAATGCTCCTTGTAACTCCATGCAGACATACGATTCTGGTCAAGTATATCTCTGCCAACTTTGCACTCGTATAGGTAGTCTTCACTGGAATGAAATGAGCTACCTTTGTCAAACGATCGACTACAACCCATATTGAGTCATATCCTGAACGAGTTCTGGGTAAACCTGTAATAAAATCCATGCCTAACTTATCCCACTTTCATTCGTGTAACGCCCTCGATGCGGCTATATCTCCCACGTGTCGAAGCACGACTTAGAGGCATAACCGCATTGAAAGCAATGTCGCAAGTGAGGTAATCTTCACACAACCCATGTAATACATAAGGGAAAGAGATACATAGTTGGCTTACAATCGCCACTTCACACATTACATGAATAAAGCATTACATCATCCAGATACAATCAAGGTCCGACTACGGAGCCAAAATAAAGAACAACCCCAAATGCGACTAGGTCCCCGATCGACCCCAACTGGGCTCCACAACTGATCAACTGAAACGGAACAATAGAAAGAGCAAGATCTTCATCGATCTCCTCCTGAGCTTGGTCGCATCACCTGCTCGGTAACATCGGCACCTGCAAACTGGTTTTGGAAGTATCTGTGTGTCACGGGGACTCAGCAATCTCACACCCTCACGATCAAGACTATTTAAGCTTATAGGTGAGGTAAAGGTATGATGTGGAGCTGTAGCAAGCGACTAGCATATATGGTGGCTAACATACGCAAATGAGAGACAGAAGAGAAGGCAAAGCACGGTCGAGAATCTATGATCAAGAAGTGATCCTAGAACAAGCTACGTCAAACATAAATCCAACACCGTGTTCACTTCCCGGACTCTGCCGAGAAGAGACCATCATGGTTACACATGCGGTTGATGTATTTTAATTAAGAAAAACTTCAGGTTTTCTACAACCGGACATTAACAAATTCCCATCTTCGCATAACCACAGGCACGGCTTTCGAAAGTTCAAATCCCTGCAGGGGTGTCCCAACTTAGCCCATCACAAGCTCTCACGATCAACGAAGGATATTCCTTCTAGCCAGAAGACCCGACCAGACTCGGAATCCCGGTTACAAGACATTTCGACAATGGTACAACAAGACCAGCAAAGCCACCCGAATGTGCCGACAAATCCCGATAGGAGCTGCACATATCTCGTTCTCAGGGCACACCGGATTGTCCAAGGTTCCGGTAGGCCAGTCCAGAGTTGCCCCTGGTGGCCACCGGCAGCTGACAGGTTGGACCAACACTCAGAGGAGCACTGGCCCGGGGGTTTAAATAAAGATGACCCTTGAGTCTGCAGAACCCAAGGAAAAGAAAAAGGCTAGGTGGCGAATGGTAAAACCAATGTTGGGCCTTACAGGAGGATTTTTATTCAAGGCGAACTGTCAAGGGGTTCCCATTATAACCCAACCGCGTAAGGAACGCAAAATCCGGGAACATAACACCGATATGATGGAAACTAGGGCGGCAGGAGTGGAACAAAACACCAGGCATAAGGCCGAGCCTTCCACCCTTTACCAAGTATATAGATGCATTAATTAAATAAGAGATATTGTGATATCCCAACAAGAATATCCATGTTCCAAACATGGAACAAACTTCAATCTTCACATGCAACTAACAACGCTATAAGAGGGGCTGAGCAAAGCGGTAACATAGCCAAACAACGGTTTGCTAGGATAAGGTGGGTTAGATGCTTGGTTCAACAATATGGGAGGCATCATAAGCAAGTGGTAGGTATCGCAGCATAGGCATAGCAAAAGAGCGAGCAACTAGCAAGCAAAGATAGAAGTGATTTCGAGGGTATGGTCATCTTGCCTGAAATCCCGCAAGGAAGAAAAACGAATCCATGAAGAAGACAAACGGACATAGTCGAACGAATCCTCACAACGTGACGTTATCGGAACCAACCCGAAGAAGCAACACCGGAAAGAAGCAAACAACATAGTAAACAACCACCACATAAGCATGGCATGATGCACAAACAAGTATGATGCATGTTCGGTTTAATGAAGCATGGCATGGCAAAGTGCACAAACAATCCTACAAATTAAGTGGAGCTCAACATGCAACTCCGTTGCATATTGACGAAACACCACATTCAAGTTATTTAGTTCGATCTCGTTTATGTACCCAACAATATTAAATGTTGTTAAACATGGCAAGAGGTGAAGGAAAAGAAAACTACCTATCTAGGCAAGTTTAAATGAGGTCGGATCAACAAGCAACAAGTCCGGAAACTCCTCATGTGCAAATTTTAAGGTTTGGTACTGTTCTTCCCTAAACACAATTTTAAAGTTGTTAAACATGCAATGTGAGGCCACCATGTTAAACTAGGCATTTTTCCACCCCATTAACATATAAAGTTTATTTAAAATGGAGCTACGGTTATTTAGTTACAAATTAAAGCATTTTAACATGGCATAGGAGCAAAATAATGCAAACATCATTTTAAACATTTTAAACATGGGTGAAAGTTGAATAATATTAAACTAGACAAAATTCTAAGCAAGTTTCATATATAAATCATTTTAATATGATGCACCGTTTGTGAGTTGTTAAATGCATGATCTAGAGGGACTTTTCTGCAAAACTGTTTTACTCGACTAATTAGCAAAACCCAGGAGCTGAAAAAAGCATACTCGGGCGAAACTGGGTGAGCGTAAGATAATATTCAGCACCCAGGGCGTCACATAAGCAAACAGGGATGGGTTGGCTGGTGCTCACCTCGCGGGCCTTGAGCCAGCGGATCTGGTGGGCTAAGGCTGCATCAGGGCACGACGACTGGGCCTTGGTGCTGAGAGAGATCAATGTGAGGCCCACCAGGGCGATGGGGCGGCCTGGACGTGTTGGCCCGCAGTGGATCTGGGCCACGAGCAAGGCAGCGGTCAACGGGCGAGCGGCGCGTGTTCGTCCTCGATCCGGGACAGAACGAGAAGCAGCCTGGAGGTGTTCGTCCTGTACAAAGAGAGGCAGAGAACTGAGAGAGAAGGAGGAGTATGCAAGAGAAAAAGAGAAGAAGGGAAGGATGGACAGAGGGACGGCGACCTGTGGTCCTCCGGCCTCGCGCTCGCCGGCGCGGCAGCAGATCGAGCGGAGGCGGAGCTCTGCTTGGGATAGAGAAAAGGGACGGCGCGAAGTGGAACTTGGGTCAGCGACGGGCGTGCTCGCCTGCTCGGGAAGGAGAGCGCTCGTATCCTTGCACGGGCGCACGAGGCAGGGCCCCTTGTAGCCGGTGACGCCTCCGGCGATGGTTGGCTTGACGAGCAGCAGAGAGCTACGACGTTGGGGAATCTCTTCGAGGAGGAGGAAGAAGTAGGGCGCGGCGGTGGTGCTTCCGGCGACAAAAGGTGGCGGGACGACCATCGGATGCGGGGCGAGACCGACGGGAACTGATTCCCGGCAGTGGGCGGTGGATCCGGCGAGGCAAGGTTCTGGCGGCGGCGAACTTGTTCCTGCAGGCGCCATGGCTGACGAGGGAAGTTCCTGAGAGAGAGAGAGAGAGAGAGAGGGAGAGCGATGTGAGAGAGAGAGAGACCTGGAGAAGAAAAGATGGGCAGGAGGGACCGAGGGAGAGGGCGCTGGTTCGGCTTGCTACTCCTATTTGGGTGGACGGCGACCACCGGCAAGGCAGAGGCGCGGGACGAGGAGTCGCAGCCTCGTGCGTTTCCTCGGGCACGCGGGCGTGGGAGAAGGGCTTGCGCTCCGGGTTGCTGCTGGTCGAGGGGGCCGATGGATTGGGGAACAGGGAAGGTCGAGCAGAGGAGGGGGGCTCGCTGGTTGGGTGAGAAAGGATCTAGGAGGATGTCGGTGATTGGTGGGTTTGGATCGCGGCAATCCCGAGGTGGAAGAGGACTAGCGGCGGCGGCTGGGAGGATTTGATGGATGGAACATTGTCCCTAGAATCTAGGGTTAGGAGTATAACTGCTATATATAGTAGGTAGGAATCGGGTAAGACTATATCGTCCCTCCGATCGTAATCGGACGGACGGAAAAAATATGTTAGGAAGTCCAATTAACAAAACGGAGACGTTTTGTAGATGTTTGGGGTTGATCCGGACACAACAGTAATGACTGTCCGGGTCGGGTCCGGGACAGATTTCGGACGCGTGTGGGAGGAGGTCCACGAGCTGACGAGAGAGGTTAGGTCGGGCCTGGCGGTGAGAGGTAGTGCAGAAGGCAAAGGGCTGAGAAAAGAGAAGAGGAGAGGCCCGGCGACTGTTTCCGGAGACCGAAAACGTCCGGCGTTAGACCGACTATAATGCCGCTATAGTTATCTGTTGGGGCGTTAAACGGACTCCGAACGCGATGAAACTTGGCAGGCGGCCTACCTACAACATAAAAACACCGCATTCCAACTTTCATCCCATTCCGAGAACATTTTCCAGCCACTTATAAAATAATATTTCGGACATGCCGCGGGCACGTGCAAGTGTGTCTGGACTCAGAATGGACAACGGACGGAACGAGGAGACCGGGACGGATGCAAGTTTCGAAAACATGATGATGCAATACACATGATGACATGAAAAGATGCAACACGCAAGCGAAAGACAAGGCAACAACAGCGAATAACTGGCGGACACCTGGCACATCGGTCTCGGGGCGTCACAACACTCCACCACTACGAGAGGATCTCGTCCCGAGATCTAGAATGGCATCGAAGGGAAACGGAAGAGGAAGAGAAAAGGTAAAACAAAGTTACTTCTTTGACAAATGAGTGAAACCACGAACCTCGAGAGGTTGACAAATTGAACGGAAGAAAACAACGAAGATGCACAAAGTTGAAAACACTCTATTAGACAAGAGGAACAAGGAACGTTACTAGAACCTTGTAGGTTGAAGACATAAGAAAAAGGTTGCAATGAACAAGAAGTACATGCAATTACTCCGGTTGAAACGAGATGTACAAGGGACGATAAGGATCAATTACGATAACACTCCGTTTGGAAATGGAAGGCATAGAATATGAACTTGGCAAAATTAAAGCACTTGGATGCGACTCCGGTTAGAAGAGGAATAATAGACACAACACTCCGGTTAAGTGAATAAGCATGAAAAGAACATGATCCTGATAAAATAAGAAGATGGGTTGAAGAGAGCAACATCACAATGCCTCCAAAACAAAAGAATAGAAGATAGATAATTGAAATAGAAGAATTGAGAAGAAAATGCCAACTTCTACCACAAAAGAGCTTGAGAAGGCATTCTTAGGAGAAGGGTCAAACAGAGTAATTGGAAACCCAACAACGAAAAGATAGGCTTGAAGTGGGCTTATGGAAAACATCACAAATTATGAGGTGACAACCTGCCACTCACGGGAAGAAGAATTGGATTGGTATGAACAAGGAGACGAGAAACTATTTCACCTGGAGGAAAAATGAAGAACTTGGGTCATTTATGGGCACCATAAATAGCAACAATCCTTTAGGGAAGGCTTTAGGTGAACTATAACCAAAGATAACTCCAAGGAAGATATTGATGGATTTAAAATACCTCATTCTTAATCACATGTGAATCATGAAACATGAACTCAAATTATCAAGAATTGCATAATACCACTTCAAAAGATAAGGAAGAAAAAATTGCACTCCGGACTGCATGAAGAAGAATACTTGAGCTCCTTAGAAAAGAATGTTGATGAACACTTCGAGAAGGAAATTAAATCCTTGATGAACCATCATGTAGAACCTTCATGAAGAACTCCGGTACCAAAAGGATAATGAAAAAGAAAGAGAAGTTGAAAACACAAGGTGAAACCTTGTAATGATTTAGATGAATCTCCGTCGTGATATAATTGAGAGAGCTTGGAACTCCGGGAAAGAAAAGATAGAGCTTCTCGAACCGAGAATGTGATATGATGAACCACTCTGGAAGCAGGAATTGAATACACTCGATGAAACAAGAATAAGAATTACATTATGCTTATCCTTGACCGATTAAATTGATGACAATCAACGGATTTGACATATTACTTATTCTCGTAGAAAAGATTAAGAGAGATATAACATAAACTTGGGAAGGTCTTCAACGAACCACCGGTAGGATTGGAACATCGAATGAATTGATATGATAATGAACAAAGAGGAATCTTGCACGAACCACCGTAAGAATTGAAAATGAACGAAGAAAAGATAAAGAAACACCGAGAAGAATTATAAAATGAACGAAGATGCTTGAGAGGATTTAGATACATGAGAATGAAGAGATCACGAGCTGATTAGAGGATATTTGAATGATGCACCGGTACGATTTAGAGAAAGAGAGCTGAAAGCTGAGAATGAATAATTCTGAATTGATAGCCTCCGGAGAATCAAATCGAAAAGAATCTTGAATTGCTCCGGATGGGTGAAAATAATTTTCACAATCAAAAAAATTATGAGAGGATGGAAAACAAGCTAGAGCCATGAATCTTCAAGAGAACAGACCAAGATTTAGAGGAAACACTTCTTCGGTCTTCAAAATCCGAGAATGACGACGAGAAACACCACCATGAATTGTTGAGACACTCCGGAAGAATCAAAAGCGAAGAGGTTGAGCCAACGATGAAAAGAATTTGAAAGATCTTGGAGAAGGACATTTGATTGATGATAAATCATTCTTACGTCAAACTTTTAAAAAAAGAATTTTGGATAGCTCCGGGAAAATAAGAAGACTCAGGTAAGATCCTGGAAAATGACCTGTGGGTTAGGGCCCACTGAAAAGAAACACCATTGAACGATTTAAGAGAGAAAGCACCGGTTGAAATAAATGGCTTGAATGAGGTAACATCCTCGCAAAAGATGGAACGAAAGCAGAGTGGAAACACGAATCTTCGAGATATCTTCAGCACTCCGGAACAAAATAATACCGAGAGGTGAAAGAATAAGAATTGCACCGGCATGAGAAAGCATTGAAATGAGGAAAATGTATGATCAACAAAGCTTGACTTGAAACCACCGGAGAAGAAAAAGAACGAAGAATGATAAACTAGAAGCTCCATTAGAATCTTCATGAGAATCACCGGATACGAACATTGACTGAAAAGAACGAAGAGACTTCACATGAATAAAATGGATATTTGATTAAGAAAACTGAGTCCTTGAAGAATAAGGGTGGGTGGGTGGGAAAACAAAGACAACTTGGGACGAATGAAGCAAACACCATTGAGAAAACTGAGATTGGATCTTGCGGATGCTGAAAATGAACGGATCCACTTGAAGAGAGACACGCCGGTTGAAAAGGATAGACATGACAATCTCGATTATCATGAAGGATTAGTATCCACATAGGAGTATGAGAACACCATTTAGGAAAGGGATGGAATCAACATTTGACATTGAAGCAACTCGAATACCACAACTGAAAACAAAAAAAAGGATTGGCTTGCAGAATAAGCCGGAACAAACATATGATAGAGATTTCGTCCAAAGTTTTCGTGGTGGGGCCTACACGGGCTCGATCGTACAGCACAATCATGTACAAGGCAGTGCACATGACATATGAAGCTGACATATGAAGCGTCCCCGAGTCGGCATAGCCAAGGACTCTTTAAGACACAACGAGACCACTGTAAATCAACCGTGAATAGGCGGACCACTAGATGCCGAACCCCAATTTCATATCATACATCTGTCAGAAAGATATCCTAAGAGCTACTTGAATTCCCACTTACAAACTCCTGAAATTTTCTGGTTATGCAATCAGGTGTTGGGGATACAGGGGAAGCATAATATCTCACCCAAAACTAGCAAATCCTACATCCAGTTGTATCCATCCTTCAACACATAACCAAGAAACCTTTGGAAATCGTTTACCTCAACCTTCGAAAAGCATCCGTTATACAAGTTATGGCAATAATCCCGAACTCCCGCCCCAGTACTGGGTGGCGTCGAGGTTATCTCACCAACAACTTCATAAAAGAGATTTTCGATGTCGGCGGAACTAATCTCAGGTATTCCAGAACTACAACGATAAAATTATGACGACAATACCTCGGAGCTCAACTCCCCGGGACACTGCCACAACCCCTAAATGACATGAGGCACCAAGAACAATGTTCTCGTCACAAAACCATCGGAACGATTCCAAGATACCCGCGTGATCCTAAATTTTTTTTAGTGAAATTTGAGAAGAGAAGAGACAAAACTCTACGTCAGGATGCCTTACCAGAGGGATGAAGGGACTGGGGAGTAAAAAGAAGTCCTAACTCTCCGATATATATAATTCCTAAATGACTCAAAACATTTCTAGACTCAATAACGCCAGCGATTCGATCAAGCAGGGGCTCCTAAGGTCGGGGAAGGCTCTGATTACCAACTTGTAACGCCCTCGATGCGGCTATATCTCCCATGTGTCGAAGCACGACTTAGAGGCATAACCGTATTGAAACCAATGTCGTAAGTGAGGTAATCTTCACACAACCCATGTAATACATAAGGGAAAGAGATACATAGTTGGCTTACAATCACCACTTCACACATTACATGAATAAAGCATTACATCATCCAGATACAATCAAGGTCCGACTACGGAACCAAAATAAAGAACAACCCCAAATGCGACTAGGTCCCCGATCGACCCCAACTGGGCTCCACTACTGATCAACTGAAATGGAACAACACAAAGAGCAAGATCTTCATCGATATCCTCCTGAGCTTGGTTGCGTCACCTGCTCGCTAACATTGGCACCTGCAAACTGGTTTTGAAAGTATCTGTGAGTCACGGGGACTCAGCAATCACACACCCTCGCGATCAAGACTATTTAAGCTTATAGGTGAGGTAAAGGTATGATGTGGAGCTGCAGCAAGCGAATAGCATATATGGTGGCTAACATACGCAAATGAGAGCGAGAAGAGAAGGCAAAGCACGGTCGAGAATCTATGATCAAGAAGTGATCCTAGAACAAGCTACGTCAAACATAACTCCAACACCGTGTTCACTTCCCGGACTCCGCCGAGAAGAGACCATCACGGTTACACATGCGGTTGATGTATTTTAGTTAAGATAAACTTCAGGTTTTCTACAACCAGACATTAACAAATTCCCATCTGCCCATAACCGCAGGCACGGCTTTTGGAGTTCAAATCCCTGCAGGGGTGTCCCAACTTAGCCCATCACAAGCTCTCACGGTCAACGAAGGATATTCCTTCTAGCGGGAAGACCCGATCAGACTCGGAATCCCAGTTACAAGACATTTCGACAATGGTAAAACAAGACCAGCAAAGCCACCCGAATGTGCCGACAAATCCTGATAGGAGCTGCACATATCTCGTTCTCAGGGCACACCGGATTGTCCAAGGTTCCGGTAGGCCAGCCCAGAGTTTCCCCTGGTGGCCAGCGGCAGCTGACAGGTTGGACCAACACTCAGAGGAGCACTGGCCCGGGGGTTTAAATAAAGATGACCCTTGAGTCTGCACAACCCAAGGGAAAGAAAAAGGCTAGGTGGCGAATGGTAAAACCAATGTTGGGCCTTGCTGGAGGAGTTTTATTCAAGGCGAACTGTCAAGGGGTTCCCATTATAACCCAACCGCGTAAGGAACGCAAAATCCAGGAACATAACACCGATATGACGGGAACTAGGGCAGAAAGAGTGGAACAAAACACCAGGCATAAGGCCGAGCCTTCCATCCTTTACCAACTATATAGATGCATTAATTAAATAAGAGATATTGTGATATCCCAACAAGAATATCCATGTTCCAAACATGGAACAAGCTTCAATCTTCACCTGCAACTAACAACGCTATAAGAGGGGCTGAGCTAAGTGGTAACATAGCCAAACAACGGTTTGCTAGGACAAGGTGGGTTAGAGGCTTGGTTCAACAATATGGGAGGCATCATAAGCAAGTGGTAGGTATCGCAGCATAGGCATAGCAAAAGAACGAGCAACTAGCAAGCAAAGATAGAAGTGATTTCGAGGGTATGGTCATCTTGCCTGAAATCCCGCAAGGAAGAAAAACGAGTCCATAAAGAAGACAAATGGACGTAGTCGAACGAATCCTCACAACACGACGTTATCGGAACCAACCCGAAGAAGCAACACCGGAAAGAAGCAAACAACATAGTAAACAACCACCACATAAGCATGGCATGATGCACAAACAAGTATGATGCATGTCCGGTTTAATGAAGCATGGCATGGCAAAGTGCACAAACAATCCTACAAATTAAGTGGAGTTCAACATGCAACTCCATTGCATATTGACGAAACACCACATTCAAGTTATTTAGTTCGATCTCGTTTATGTACCCAACAATATTAAATGTTGTTAAACATGGCAAGAGGTGAAGCAAAAGAAAACTACCTATCTAGGCAAGTTTAAATGAGGTCGGATCAACAAGCAACAAGTCCGGAAACTCCTCATGTGCAAATTTTAAGGTTTGGTACTGTTCTGACCTAAACACAATTTTAAAGTTGTTAAACATGCAAAGTGAGGCCAACATGTTAAACTAGGAATTTTTCCACCCCATTTACATATAAAGTTTATTAAAAATGGAGCTACGGTCATTTAGTTATGAATTAAAGCATTTTAACATGGCATAGGAGCAAAATAATGCAAACATAATTTTAAACATTTTAAACATGGGTGAAAGTTGAATAATATTAAACTAGACAAAATTCTAAGCAAGTTTCATATATAAATCATTTTAATATGATGCATCGTTTGTGAGTTGTTAAATGCATGATCTAGAGGGACTTTTCTACAAAACTGTTTTACTAGACTAATTAGCAAAACCCAGGAGCTGAAAAAAACATACTCGTGCTGAAGCTGGGTGAGCGTAGGATAATATTCAGTGCCCAAGGCGTCACATAAGAAAATGGGGATGGGTTGGCTGGTGCTCACCTTGTGGGCCTTGGGCCAGCGGATCTGGTGGGCTAAGGCTGCATCAGGGCACGACGACTGGGCCTTGGCGCTGAGAGAGGTCAACACGAGGCCCACCAGGGCGATGGGGCGGCCTGGACGTGCTGGCCCGCAGTGGATCTGGGCCACGAGCAAGGCATCGGTTAACGGGCGAGCGACGCGTGTTTGTCCTCGATCCTAGACAGAACGAGAAGCAGCCTGGAGGTGTTCGTCCTGCACAGAGAGAGGTAGAGGACTGAGAGAGAAGGAGGAGTATGCAGGAGAGAAAGAGAAGAAGGGAAGGATGGACAGAGGGACGGCGACCTGTGGTCCTCCGGCCTTGCGCTCGCCGGCGCGGCAGCAGATCGAGCGGAGGCGGAGCTCTGCTCGGGACAGAGAAAAGGGACGGCGCGAAGTGGAACTTGGGTCAGTGACGGGCGTGTTCGCCTGCTTGGGGAGGAGAGCGCTCGTATCCTTGCACGGGCGCACGAGGCAGGGCCCCTGGTAGCCGGTGACGCCTCCGGCGGTGGTTGGCTTGACGAGCAGCAGAGAGCTACGACGTTGGGGAATCTCTTCGAGGAGGAGGAAGAAGTAGGGCGAGGCGGTGGTGCTTCCGGCGACAAAAGACGGCGGGACGACCATCGGATGCGGGGCGAGACCGACGGGAACCGATTCCCGGCAGTGGGCGGTGGATCCGGCGAGGCAAGGTTCTGGCGGCGGCAAACTTGTTCCTGCAGGTGCCATGGCTGACGAGAGAAGCTCCTACGAGAGAGAGAGAGAGAGAGAGAGAGAGAGAGAGAGAGAGAGAGAGCGATGTGTGAGAGAGAGAGAGCTGGAGAAGAAAAGACGGGTAGGAGGGACCGAGGGAGAGGGCGCTGGTTCGGCTTGCTGCTCCTGTTTGGGTGGACGGCGACCACCGGCGAGGCAGAGGCGCGGGACGAGGAGGCGCAGCCTCGTGCGTTTCCTCGGGCATGCGGGCATGGGAGAAGGGCTTGCGCTCCGGGTTGCTGCTGGTCGAGGGGGCCGATGGATTGGGGAACGGGGAAGGTCGGGCAGAGGAGGGGGGCTCGCTGGTTGGGTGAGAAAGGATCTGGGAGGATGTGGGTGATTGGTGGGTTTGGATCGGGGCAATCCCGAGGTGGAAGAGGACTGGCGGCGGCGGTGGTGGCTGGGAGGATTTGATGGATGGAACATTGTCCCTAGAATCTAGGGTTAGGAGTATAACTGCTATATATAGTAGGTAGGAATCGGGTAAGACTATATCGTCCCTCCGATCATAATCGAACGGACGGAAAAAATATGTTAGGAAGTCCAATTAACAAAACAGAGACGTTTTGTAGATGTTTGGGGTTGATCCGGACACAGCGGTAATGACTGTTCGGGTCGGGTCCGGGACAGATTTCGGATGCGTGCGGGAGGAGGTCCACGGGCTGACAAGAGAGGTTAGGTCGGGCCTGGCGGTGAGAGGTAGTGCAGAAGGCAAAGGGCTGAGAAAAGAGAAGAGGAGCGGCCCGGCAACTGTTTCCATAGACCGAAAACGTCCGACGTTAGACCGACTATAATGCCGCTATAGTTATCCGTTGGGGCGTCAAACGGACTCTGAACGCGATGAAACTTGGCAGGTGGCCTACCTACAACATAAAAACACCGCATGCCAACTTTCATCCCATTCCGCGAACATTTTCCGGCCACTTATAAAATAATATTTCAGACATGCCGCGGGCGCGTGCAAGTGTGTCTGGACTCAGAACGGGCAACGGACGGAACAAGGAGACCGGGACGGATGCAAGTTTCGAAAACATGATGATGCAATGCACATGATGACATGACAAGATGCAACACGCAAGCGAAATACAAGGCAACAACAGCGAATAACTGGCGGACACCTGGCACATCGGTCTCGGGGCGTCACAATTCGGGTATTGGCAATGGCTGTAGCAATCCTGCTGGCTTCTGTTGCTCTGCCTTTACTCTGTGACATACATCACAAACTGCTACATACTCCGCAATATTAATATCCTTCAAATCCAAATACATCTTGGTATTCCCTGGGTGAATCGAATACTGTGAATCATGGGCCTCTTGCAAAATTAACTTCTTGATCTCCGAATCATTAGGCACATAAACGCGGTCTTCAAACCATAAGGTATCGTGCTCATCTTCATGAAATCCCTTAGCTTTTCCTTTGCTCATTTTCTCCTTTATAGAGGCAATCTCCTTGTCAGTCTTCTGTGCGTCTCTGATCTTATCCATCAAAGTAGACTGAATCTCCAATGCTGCTACATAGCCTCTTGGTACTATTTCCAAGCATAGCTTTCGGAGATTTTCGGCTAACTCGCTTGGTAAATCTCCCGTCATTAAGGTGTTGACATGACTTTTACGGCTCAGTGCATCGGCTACTACGTTAGCCTTTCCGGGGTGATAATGCAATCTCATATCATAATCCTTGATGAGCTCCAACCATCTCCTTTGTCTGAGATTCAACTCCTTCTGCGTAAAAATATACTTCAAGCTCTTGTGATCCGTGTACACTTCACAATGGTTTCCAATGAGAAAGCGTCTCCAAGTTTTCAATGCATGCACTACGGCTGCTAACTTCAAATCATGCGTAGCATAATTTAACTCATGAGGCTTAAGCTGTCGTGAGGCGTATGAAACAACTCTTCCTTCCTGCATAAGCACTGCTCCAAGTCCTCGACGTGAAGCATCGCAATACACCTCATAATCTTTGGTCTGATCTGGCAAAATCAACAATGGCGATGTAACCAAACATTTCTTTAACTCTTGGAAACTAGCCTCACATTCCTCAGTCCATATGAACTTGGTATCCTTCTTCAACAACTCTGTCATAGGCTTCGCAATCTTCGAGAAATTCTCAATAAACCTCCGGTAGTATCCTGCAAGTCCAAGAAAACTCCGGATCTCTCCAACTGTTGTTGGCGCTTCCCAATTTGTCACAGTATCAACCTTAGTGGGATGTACTGCTATACCTTCTCCAGATATAATGTGTCCGAGAAATCCAACTTCCTTCAACTAAAACTCACATTTGCTAAACTTGGCATATAATTGATGTTCTCTAAGCTTTCCAAGAACCAAACCCAAATGTTCCTTCTGCTCCTCTTCATTCTTCGAGTAAACAAGGATATCATCAATGAACACTACAACGAACTTATCCAAAAACTCCATAAACACTTTGTTCATCATGTTCATAAAATATGCAGGTGCGTTAGTCAGACCAAATGACATAACGGTATACTCGAACAGCCCATACCTGGTGGTAAAAGTCATCTTAGGTATATCATGTTCTCGAATCTTCAACTGGTGGTATCCTGATCGCAGATCAATCTTGGAAAATACCTTAGCTCCTTACAATCGATCAAACAGATCATTGATCATCGGTAGTGGGTACTTGTTCTTGATGGTTACTTCATTCAATCCTCGATAATCAACACCATCCTTAACGATCCATCCTTAACGATCCATCCTTAACGATCCCCAAGGCGAAGAACTTGGGCGGATATATCCCTTATCTAGTAACTCCTTAATCTACTTCTTAATCTCCACCAAATCCTTTGCGGGCATCCTATATGGTCTCTTTGATATTGGCCCTATGCCTGGCAAAAGCTCAATCAAAAACTCAATATCTCTATCCGGTGGCATGCCTGGCAATTCTTCTGGAAATACATCAGGGAAATCTTTCACCACTTGTACTTCCTCCTGCACAACTCCTGTTAAGCAATTTACTTGAGTCCTCTTCGGCACATGCCAGGATACATACTTGATCCTTCCCTTCCGGGGTGGTAAGCAAGATCGACTTACTGGCGCAATCGATGTTTCCTCCATACATCGACAGCCAATCCATACCCATAATTACATCCAATCCTTGTGATTCCAAAATGATCAAATCCGAGGGAAACACATGCCTATTTATACTCAATGGCACTTGAAAACATCCTTGGCTAGCCATATACTCCGCTACTGGTGAGCTTACTAACATAGGGGTTCTAAGAACTTTGGTGGGCAGATTATACTTATCCACAACTTCCCTTGATATGTATGAATGCGATGCACCAGTATCAAAAAGAACGAGTGCAGTAAATGACTTAACCAAAAACTTACCGATTACTGCATCGGGCTGGGCTTCAACCTCCTCCACGTTAACGTGGTTCACCTGTCCCCTGTTGAAAGGGTTCGGCTTCTTCCCAGAGCTTCCATTGCCATTTCCATTCTGGGATTCAAAACATTCATTGGCATAATGTCCGGTCTTCTGGCACTTAAAGCAAGTGACTTGGCTCAGGTCTCTCTTGGCTGGGGTTGATGGGTTGGTGCGGTTCTGGCCGTTGCTTCCTCCATTCCCATTACCGTTCTTGGTGCCATTGTGATTGTGCGAGCTACCTCCTCCATGGGTATGCTGAAAATGTCCTCCCGGTCTAGGGGTAAAACGTGGCTTTTGCTGAGCTCCTGAATTGTACTTCCCTTGTCCATACTTCCTCTTGCGATTCTCAATCTGCTGCTGCTTCCCTTCAATCATGAGAGCACGATCTACCAACTCATGGTAGTTGTTGAAGGTTTCTACCATCAACTGCATGCTCAACTCATCATTCAGTCCTTCCAGAAACTTCTCATGCTTAGCTGCATCCGTAGCAACGTCATCTGGGGCATAACGTGCTAGCTTACTAAAGTCCTCCACATACTGGCCAACTGTCCGTCCTCCTAGGCGCAAGTTGCGAAATTCTCGCTTCTTCATGGCCATAGCTCCTGTTGAAACATGGGCAGTACGAAAAGCCTGCGGAAACTGATCCCGCGTGACAGTGTCGACAGGGAAAGTGGCTATGAAATTCTCCCACCATGATGTTGCGGGTCCTTCAAGCTGATGTGCGGCAAACTTCACCTTTTCTGCATCTGTGCATCCTGCGGTGGTCAACTCCCTTGCTGTCTTGCGGAGCCAATCATCTGCTACTATCGGCTCGGTGCTACTAGAAAACACCGGCGGATTCAGCCTAAGAAAACGGGCCAAGTGATCAACAGGTGGTGGTTGTGGTGGGTTATTGTTGTTGTTCCCTTGATCCTGATTCTAGACTAGCAACTGCATCAATGTGTTCTGCTACTGGATCAACTGAGTGAGCTCCAGTGGGAAGGTAAATCCGGGGTCACGTCTCGGAGGCATCTGAGGGTTTAGAAAAGATGAGATTTAAGAATAGAGAGGGGTCTAGAGAGAAAACACCACCCATATGCACATGAGGCAAAAGCAAACAATTCACTTCATTCAATCAATCAAACAAGGGCATACAATCGATCTAACTATCGCAAAAGTGCTCTGACTACTATATTTACATGGTGGACTACTACTACTGATGGGGTGGTCTACTAGAAATATTCTTCGGTTGCAGACTCCATGATATCTGCTCCAGCTTCATCAACATAGTCATCATCGCTATCATCTGGATCCGAGTCGGTGTCGTCGATGATGATGTAGTCTTCCGGGCGAATTTCCTTGGGTTCTTCGTCTTCTTCTACTGGTGTAGGGCCTCCCATAAATATTCCAATCTTCTTGATCAGATCGTCATTCTTCTCCACTAGTACTTCGATTTCCTCTTCATAATCTTCACGTGTAGCCTTGAGTTCTTCCTCCAGTTCCTTGATTCTTGTCCTCGCCTTCTTCAGATCTATCATGTCGGTGCACATCTGGTTCTCCTGATGTCGAATGTGCTGGTTTAACTCCTGGATAAAAGCTGCAACTGATCTATCCTTCCTGGTGTTGATCATCTCCAAGTGCTCATCTCGGCGCCCACAAATTTGGTAGATAGTATCCTTGAGATCATTGCGGTAAACTTCTCCAATGCGTCCCATGGCGATGTGAGCTGCCATGCTCTTTCCTAGATTCCAAGTTGGTGCATCAAAAGAAAATTCTATGGGCTCAGTGACTGGCATGAACGTCCTTCCTGGAACTTGAACTTGAATCATCCAGCGCTCTTCTTCAGGTAGAGTGGCGTTGTAGGTTCCGGTGAAGCTTGGTACTCCTATGTTTAAGTATCTAGTGACTTCCTTCAAGTGACGTCCAAAGGGTGTATCTTCATCCGGTTGTGTGAACTTGTTCTTTGCATCCACCATCCTAAAAGAGTAGAAAATATGAGAAGTCAGAATGAGAAGAGTGAGTAGTGATCTAGGTCTTTTAGCTTAGTGGTCGTGTCCTACAGTCAGCGTGTGCTCTAATACCATCTTGTAGCGACCAGACCTCAAACGGTCCAATCTCTGTGCTCCGGTGTCATCCCTGGATCAGTAATGCTGACACCACACAGTACTTGAAGGATTTATAACAGAGTAGCAATCACACACTTATTACATTGAGTGTCTCAAAAGAGAACTTATTACAATAAATATGGCTTAAGGCCATCTAATAACGATAATAGCAGAAGGCCTGGAAGATAAGTGAGTCCATCAACTCCAACGACATCACTGAGTATAGAACCACGACCTAAAAGCACCTTAGTCGTCGTCTGAAAAGTCTGCAACATTAACATCGCAGCCCGAAATGGGTCAACACATGGAATATGCTGGCAATATAACACATAAAGAGTTATGAAAGAATAAGGCTATACTACATGCATATTTGGCTAGTGGAAAGTTCTATGGTTACAGTTTTGCGTAAAGCCAATTTTCCCTACTGCAAAGGAATAAATTTTATTTAACTATCATGGTAGTTCTTAAACATTGAGAATGGTTGACAGCATTCTCAATCCCAATAAAGCATCATCATTAACCAAAACCCAACAAAATTAATTTTAGAGTAACATGACGAGATTCACATGATAATCCAAGTACTAGATACTCAAGATGTCCATAACCGGGGACACGGCTAATCATGATTAGTTTATACACTCTGGAGAGGTTTGCGCACTTTTCCCCACAAGACTCGATCTCCTCCGTTGGAATTCTCGCACTACATGGTGTTTGAGAAACTGATGACCGAGACATAGTCTTTCAGAAGCGCTAGCACCTTACGATCGGGTAGACCATTACACCTACTTTCCCCTACATCTGCTAGTCTACCACTGTAAGAGTTCGCACAACTTAGTCAACTATGCTAGAGCCCATAGTAGCTTGTGGCTGCACACGGAAGTTTCTAGCATGAATAATCTCATGATCCCTTTGAGCTTGGGTGGCGGTCCAAAAGAAAACAGGCAATCGCTGGAATACCAAGGTACCTCAATCCACCCAGATGTGTATTTAAGTTGCCACCTTAGATAAACCATTAATTTAACAATCTCACATCTGTCATGGATACACTCACCCAATCCACGTCTACTAGCATAGCATGGCATAATAAGCAAACGTAGCAGTAACTCCCAAAGGTTTGATAATAAACAGGTAATAGGTACCACCTCAACTACTTCCCCAACCCACAATTTAATTAGATCCTAATCATGCAATGTGTGAGGATTGATCTAATCCAATAAAAACTGGGTAGTAGGAGGTATGATCAAAGTGTTACTTGCCTTGCTGATGATCCGCAAAACCTAGCGATTCGAAGTAGCAAGCGGCGCACTCCGGGTACTCTATCGCAAACAAACAAGCATACAATAAGTACTCAACTAATGCACAAGTAAAACTCGAATAAGAGATGTAACCAGAATGTTCAACTTAAGAACTCCGGTTGGCAAAAAGAATCAAACCGAACGAAGCAACGAAAGGCAAATGGCAAAAGGAACAAGCTTCGTTTACTAAGCTGAATCTAGGGAAAATTTTACTGAGGCAAAAACTTGTTTGAGTTGGTTAAACGGAAAGAAGGTTTTGAGACAAAACTTCAGGTGCTCGAATTGCCTGATTCCAACAAACGAGCGAAAAGTTAAACTAAAACGAACATCGGATCAGAAATCGCGATCAGAAAAACCGAGGTTTTAATCCGAGAAAAAGAAATACGATGAACAGGTTAACGAACGAACGTTCGTTAACATGAACTAAACGATGCACGTGTTCATTAAAACGAATGGACGAGCGAACGCTCGCTAAAAAAATAAACTGGAGAAAAACCGATCTATTTAAAAAAACGAAAACTAGGGTTTTCAAAAAAAACCGAAACGGCTTTTTCTAAAGAAAACCGGGCGGAGGCTACCTCGGCTCGGGGCTCCAGAGAGGCTCCGGTGGCGGCGGGTGGTGCGGGGCGG
>NC_041384.1:257382897-257460855 GCF_002162155.2 Triticum dicoccoides
GGGTTGCAGGGGGGGCGGCGGCGGTTCTAAAGGGGGCGGGGAGAGGTGACTTGGGGGAGGGGTCGGCCTCGGCAGGCGGAGTCCTCCCCGGCCTCGGCAGGCGGAGTCCTCCCCGGACTCGGGCGGCGGCGGCGCTGGTCGGGACTCCTGTCCCGACCCGGCGAGAGGCGGCGGCGGGCGGCTGAGCCCTTGGCCCAGTCGGGCGCGGGGTCGCGTTTTTTTTAAAACAATTTCGTTGCGGCTAAAAAAATTCTAGAAAAAAAATAAAAATCTAAAAAGGCCAAAACAAATTTTCTCTGTCTAAATAAAATATTTAGAACATGATGAACATTTTTGGCTCTAAATGCAATTTTTGAAAACGTGCAATTTTTCCTAAATTCAAATAAAATAGCAAATAAAAACAAAATAAAATCTTATTTGATTTTTTTATTAAATCCTTAATATTTCTTTATTTTGGGAAAGTCATTTTATTCCCTCTCTCATAGTATTTGTAATTGAAATAACTGAAGATAAAATAAATAAAATCAAATGATCCTATTTTCAAAATTTGAGAAAACTCAAATATGAAAATAATGAAATCCCCAACTCTTTCCGAGGGTCCTTGAGTTGCGTAGAATTTCTAGGATCAACCAAAACGCGAGGAAATATGATATGCAATGATGATCTAGTGTATAGCATTCCAAATTGAAAATTTGGGATGTTACACTTGACGCGCTAGCCGCGCTCATTATACCTGGGGGCTTCTTATACAAAAGCTTAATCTAATTATTTTTCGGGCTTTATGCCCCACACAAGTGTTATTCTTCCGCATGTACCATTTTTCGCCATTATATGCATCGATATGACTTAAGTTTTGGCCAAGATGGGTTGCCTGGCTCTTGTATTTATGCCCTACGTTCTCGTTAATTCGGCTAGGGCATAAGGGGAGCACCTCTGCGATTGTTACTGCCGGGTCAGCCAGATGTGTACCTCAGACTGGGTGAAGCCGAACGCTAGCATTCTTAAGAGAATATTCGGTTGGTGAATAAAAGATGACTTTTATCTAAATTTGACACGTGCCCCTAGAGGTTTTTAGCCTGCGTCTCTTCTCGCAGTCCGGACATGCACATTAGGGCATGCGTACCCAGGGACAGGAACCCTTAACGGAACTATTCTCCCTGGAAGATGTTTCTTACTACCCATGTAATATAACATAGCTAGTTGGGTACTTGTCTGTTCAAGCGCTTATGACCCCTACGCATGGTTTCCATGCATACCCCGGTTTTTACATAACCGAGCGGGTATTCGGATACACTCCGGATTATCGGGTCCAGAGGTCGAAGCGAAAAGGTCCGCCATGACAAATGATTTACAATCTGGCTAGGGACATTACATATGTCACTTGAAGTACACAGTCAGTAAGACTGATTAAATTCTTCTTCTATACCATCCAACAGGCTTACTAGCCTACAATCCTGTTGGGAATACTTTGCGGCTAATTCTACTTGATCATACACTAAACTGACGGGGATCTCTCTCCCATCGGGCCCCACAGGTCCAACCTCGGCCATGTGGTTTGGGTCCACTTTGGTATATCGCGTCTTCACCATCGCCCAGGCTTCCCTTGCACCTTGTCGGCAGGCTGATATCTTCCATAATCGGAAGCGCCGCCGCGCTCCCTGGAGCTTCTCTATAAGCTCCCCCATGCCTCTTGGCGGGGACGTGGATGGCCACAAGGCTTGGGCAATAACCTGCATCACCTGCCGAACTTGCTCGTGCAGTTGTGAGAGCTCTGGTAGAAGATCACCCGAAGACCCGGGCTTCTCTTCCGCGGGAAGACCCGTCAGCATACCTGCAGACATAACTCTATTAGTCGGCTTCTTCGCCGAACTCCTTTAAAAGTTCATTCAAGCACTTACTAAAAATGTTGCGCCGAAGCCGCTTATTCTCCTTCACGGAGTCCGCAAGCTGGGTTCGGACATCTTTCAGTTCCACGCCCAGCCGGATATTGGCGTCTTGGAGATTATTTTTCTCCTGCCTAACTCACATAAGCACATGCTCGCCAGCATTTTGCTATCGATCATCACGTGCCGCATTCACCGCCACGGCCTCTCGATTCACTCTGGGGCCACCTACAACATCTATTGTTAGATTTGCATACATGTCGCATACTACCTGGTACCCGTATTCTTTGCAATGGAAACAAGTGTTACCAGAGGGATCCTTCTCGGAATCCTTCAACGCGGCAACAGCAGCCCCTAGCTGGGCCTTGCACTCTTCCAGCTCTTGAGACAATTGGGAATTCTTCTTTGTAAGAACCTGCACAAATAATGATCCTTAAATCAGTTGCGTCAACTGTTTCATGCCTCAGGGGCTACTGATACATACAATCGTCAGATTTGCTTACCTGTATATCCCTTACATACTGGTCTGTGGCTCTGGCTAGACCATTTTGAGCAGCACGGATGTACGCGTCTCCAGAATTGAAGGCATCAAATGCCTCTGGTGAGAAACAAGCATCACGGAGTACGGCCCGACGACGCCTATGATTCATGGCGCTCTCCACTTCGGAATTTGTAGCAGATAGTCTGTCTGCATCCTCTGTAGGAGGAACATCCGGCGTCTACCCCGTGTTAGCTTCCGCCTCTATGTCCGGCCCTGGAGCCCGACTGGTGGAGGCGTGATCGGTAGCCTCTCCGGATATAGTCCAGCGAGCGATTTTTCTACTAGGAAACACAGACGTCATTATATTTTAAGAAAGACGACAACCACGGAGTGAGGTTTTGTGTCATACCTCTGTGCTGGCGTCTCCGTCCTGACCGCCTTTCTTTTTGGCCTACCCGGCTTCGGTGCCTCTTGTTGGCGAGTTGCTGCGGGTTCGGCACGGCGTCCCAAAGGCCTTCCCTGTAAAACACCATATGTGTACGGTAGGTGAAGTGCATAAAAGGGGATCCTTTTTGGGAGTTGGGACTTTGGTTTTTCTTATGTGCGATGCAGGGAGTAGTCCAGGATAGTCGGCCGTTATGGCCACCATGGCGTCGTCGCGGCTCAATTGATAGAATTGTCTGTCTATCAGCTCCACGAATATGTCCGGATCCTCTTCGAGTCCGGGATCGAGGGCCCGGCTAGGGTCCTCCGGTTGTGGAGGTGGGCTGTTGACCTCCCTTACAGCTTTTCGCAGTTCCTTCCGTGAAATGGCAAGGTGAGTACCTACGACTAAGAATGCGGGAAGGTTGGGAGTAAAGAGGTACAACTCACCCAACTTGGAGGGTTGTACATGGAGAATCCATCCCATGGCTTAATACAGATGAACTCCTCTTCCTCTCCCTTGAACAACTCGGACAGAATTTTGGCTAAAGCAGTAGCGGAGTCCAGTACCTTGCGCCTGCAACGGGTGGCATCATCATCCCCATTAAAACACCACAGGGGGTGCCCTCGATATTGAAGTGGCTGCACCCCCCGCATTATGCATATTGACATAACCTCGATTATTGTCAAATCTGATTGAGCTAGCGCTTTAATCATGTTCATCAGGTAAAGGACTTCTCCGTTGTCTTCCTCCTGGGGGCTCCGTGGGCGCCAACTTCGGCGTTTCTTCAGAGGAGCATTGTTGAACTCAGGAAGACCCCGCCGAACAGGGTCTGGAAGGGGGACGTCCTCCATGTAAAACCACTCCGAAGGCCAGTCTTCGGGCGTCTTCTTCGGAGTACCGGACAGGTATCTGGTCTCGGCGATGCGCCATATTTTGGCTCCGCCCACTTGATAAAGTGACCCCTTCTGTGTGCGGGGCACAAGGCAAAATATCCTTTTCCACAACTCGAAATGAGCATCGCAGCCCAGAAACAGCTCACAAAGGATGTGTAATATGGAAGCGGGGGTGAAATTATGCAACTGGAGGCCGTAAAACTCCAGGAGCCCGCGGAGGAACAGATGAATTGGAAATCCGAGTCCCCTTAGTAAGTAAGGGACGAGGCATACCCGCTCCCCCTTGAAGGGATTGGGGAAGCTCTCCGCTTGCTCCCCGCCATTATAAGTGGCGAGCCCGACTCGGACGGGGACCATATATGCTGGAGGGAGAAATCCCTAGGTCTGCAACTCTACTAATCGGCTGTGCGGGACGGAACACTTCTCCCAATAACCGGGCTTAGGGCTACGGGAGCGAGAGGAGGAGCTGTGGTGGCCGGCCATGATGGAATGGATTTTTCCGAGCGTGCTCCGATGGATTCTCGCCGTGGGAGGATGGTGTGGATTGGATCTAAGAATCCACATCCCTTTAATAGACGATTTATTTACCTGGCTAGGGGCGAATGTAAAAATGCCCTGGCTCCTCGCATTCACTCGACGTGTGGAAGATGGCCCTTATTGGGCGCAGAAGCCAAGAAGTCCAACATTTATGGGAGCCAGACACTACTTAGCAGATATTCAGGATTTGGAGAAGAACCCGCCTTACAATACCAAAGACAATACTGCGTGCCGGACTCATCGTCATTGAAGCCTGGTTCAGGGGCTACTGAGGGAGTCCTAGATTAGGGGGTCTCCGGACAGCCGGACTATATCCTTTGGCCGAACTGTTGGACTATGAAGATACAAGATTGAAGACTTTGTCCCGTGTCTAGATGGGACTCTCCTTGGTGTGGAAGGCAAGCTAGGCAATACGGAAATGTAGATCTCCTCCCTTGCAACCGACCTTGTGTAACCCTACCCCCTCCGGTGTCTATATAAACCAGAGGGTTTAGTCCGTAGGACAACACACAATCATACCATAGGCTAGCTTCTAGGGTTTAGCCTCTACGATCTCGTGGTAGATCAACTCTTGTAATACTCATATCATCAAGAACAATCAAGCAGGACGTAGGGTATTATCTCCATCAAGAGGGCCCGAACCTGGGTAAACATCGTGTCCCCTGCCTCCTGTTACCATCCGCCTTAGACGCACAGTTCGGAACCCCCTACCCGAGATCCGCTGGTTTTGACACCGACAACGTGCACTAATACAACTGTCATGTGAAATTTAGGAAAATTTCAGGGGTCATCTGACCTTTTGAAGACATTTAAGTGATTTTCTAACCATTTAATGACCATAATTCAAATTTGACCTACATCTACATGCAATGCCTAACCATAACAGTTTGAAAAATCATATTTTTGTGTACTTGTGTGCGAGTTAAAAAACCATCAGACGATGTAAATATCTGGTGTTCAAAAAAGAAAATGTAAAGATCTGGCAAGACAACCGCCCCCCCACAAGATTGGCACTCTATCTCGCGGCTTGATGTTTGGTAGGTGAGTGGCGGGGATCATTAATCAGACACGGTTCTGTATTGGAAACCATCAGCTATTAGGTTCACACACGGATTTTGCTGCGGGAATCGTCAAACTATAGTACTCGTAAATTTCGGTGACCGGTGTGTGTATTGTCCCCGTCGATCTAGATTCCAGCCGCCAATAAATACTCCCTTGCTCACGTCGTCTCGCCTGCATTCTCATCTACATCCTCCCCTCGCTCTCTCTCTCACACACACCCAAATCTCTGCCATGGAGCCGCCGGTCTGCCCACGCGCCGACGAGGAGTCGCCGCCCCCCGAGGACGCTCACTTGAATAGCAGTGATGAGGACCCCTACGCGCTGCCTGACGAGGTTGCGCAGGACCCCCAACTTTGGATTGGTTTTGGGGCCAGTACAATCTTTGTCTGTGGAAGTCGCTGCCGTCGGCTGAGAGAGACAGGCAAGTGGCATTCAAGAAGGAGATGTCGGAGGAGGAAGCCAGGTACCAGGTGGCCTGCGAAGCCCGTGATGCCGCCTGGAAAAAGGAGGCGGCGAAGCTTTGGGGGCAGGCGCGTCATCATGCCGAGGAGGTGTACTAAGATGGGTACTTCGCAAGGAAGGTCATAGGAACTGGACGCCTCATCGCTGCGTGGAGGTGGGCCAATAAGCTCCGGCGTGCCACCGATGAGGAGCTCCGGTGGGCGCCCAACGAAATGGCAAGATCGTTCTGATACGTCTCCAACGTATCTATAATTTTTGATTGCTCCATGCTATATTATCTTCTGTTTTGGACATTATTGGGATTTATTATTCACTTTTATATTATTTTTGGGACTAACCTATTAACCGGAGGCCCAACCCAGAATTGCTGTTTTTTTGCCTATTTCAGAGTTTCGTAGAAAAAGAATATCAAACGGAGTCCAAACGGAATGAAACCTTCGGGAACGTGATTTTCGGAGCGAACATGATCCAGGAGACTTGGACCCTACGTCAAGCAACCAACAGGGAGGACACGAGGTAGGGGGCGCGCCTACCCCCCCCCCCCCAGGTGCACCCTCCACCCTCTTGGGCCCCCTATTGCTCCATTGACGTACTTCTTCCTCCTATATATACCTACGTACCCCCAAACGATCAGATACGGAGCCAAAACCCTAATCCCACCACCTCAATTTTCTGTATCCACGAGATCCCATCTTGGGGCCTGTTCTGGACCTCCGCCGGGGGGGGGGGCATCGATCACGGAGGGCTTCTACATCAACACCGTAGCCCTTCCGATGAAGTGTGAGTAGTTTACCTCGGACCTTCGTGTCCATAGTTATTAGCTAGACGGCTTCTTCTCTCTTTTTGGATCTCAATACAAAGTTCTCCCCCTCTTTGTGGAGATCTATTCGATGTAATCTTCTTTTGCGGTGTGTTTGTTGAGACCGATGAATTGTGGGTTCATGATCAAGTTTATCTATGAACAATATTTGAATCTTCTCTGAATTCTTTTATGTATGATTGGTTATCTTTGCAGGTCTCTTCGAATTATCAGTTTGGTTTTGCCTACTAGATTGATCTTTCTTGCAATGGGAGAAGTACTTAGCTTTGGGTTCAATCTTGCGGTGTCCTTTCCCAGTGACAGTAGGGGCAGCAAGGCATGTGTTGTATTGTTGCCATCGAGGATAACAAGATGGGGTTTTTATCATATTGCATGAATTTATCCCTCTACATCATGTCATCTTGCTTAAGGTGTTACTCTGTTCTTATGAACTTAATACTCTAGATGCATGCTGGATAGCGGTCGATGTGTGGAGTAATAGTAGTAGATGCAGGCAGGAGTCGGTCTACTTGTCTCGGACGTGATGCCTATATACATGATCATACCTAGATATTCTCATAACAATGCTCAATTCTGTCAATTGCTCGACAGTAATTTGTTCACCCACCGTAAAATACCTATGCTCTTGAGAGAAGCCACTAGTGAAACCTATGGCCCCGGGTCTATCTTCCATCATATTAATCTTCAAACACTTAGTTCTTTTCATTGCCTTTTATTTTACTTTGCATCTTTATCATAAAACTACCAAAAATATTATCTTATCATATCTATCAGATCTCACTCTCGTAAGTGACCGTGTAGGGATTGACAACCCCTTATCGTGTTGATTGCGAGGATTTATTTGTTTTGTGTAGGTGCGAGGGACTCGTGCGTAGCCTCCTACTATATTGATACATTGGTTCTCAAAAACTAAGGGAAATACTTATGCTACTTTGCTGCATGACCCTTTCCTCTTCAAGGGAAAACCAACGCAGTGCTCAAGAGGTAGCACATTCGCGCGCATCCGCCAGCAAGAGGCAGATCGATACGTCAAGCGCTGCGAGGCGGAGGAGGCGGAGTACTGCCTCCACACTGGGAAGACGCCGCGCACCAGGGAGCTGCTGGCGAGGGGCTGCCGTAATACTGGCCCCAGGAGGGATTATTAGTTTTAGTATTGTTCGTTTTCAGTTTTATGCATTATACCTAGTAGTTAAGTATCATCATGTATATGTGATGATATTATATATATATATTCTCTCATGAACTAATAAACAATTAATATATATATATATATTATGAATTCCATTTTCTATCAGTTTTTGCATGCTAATTTGAATCTAGCTGCTATCATCCACATATACAGAATGGAAAGCGAATATACACACATTGAAACAGAACATATAAGAACGGAAAATAGAGTACACACATTGAAACAAAGGAATAAACAGAGCAATATTATGGTGGCTATGAATACATAGCTATCCACGTCAAAACGACTCAACAAAATAAAACGCTTCCATGAGACCATGACCAGCAGCCCTTGCCTATGGTAGCTCTTGGCTCTGCCTGAACTCATGCAGGTGTTCGTCCAAGCAGTCGACACGCTCATGGTACATCTAGAGCACGATCTCGAGCTCCAAGTTGGCTATTTCATCGGAGATCACCAGCTTGAGGATGCGACGGCCATGTTCCTCTACTGCGCCTAGGTGGACACCTAGGCCAAGGAGGCAGTCGAGCCTATGGACCAGCGCGTTGGCATCCAGCGGGCTGCGGACAAGCCGAACGGAGGCACCCATGCAAACGGCGCGGCAGGCGTCCAGTGCAAGTACGGCACGGCCGGCCTCTGGTGCAAGTACGGTGCTGAGGTCCTCTGCCCACTCCTGGCGAGGAAGGGGGTACTGATGGGACGTGTACCCAGCTGCGACGTCGTGTCGACAGCACGCAATCTCCGATGGATCCGCTCTTGCTGTGCGGCACACCGCGTCTCTCACTCTACGGTGCTCCAACGTTCTCGTCGTGCGGTGAGCCGCAACTTATCGGCGCAGACGTGCCTAGCTTGCTTTGCGGCGCGCCATCGATCATGTTGTGCGGCGAGCTGCAGCCTATCGGCGCTGACATGCCTATCTTGATCTGCGGCGCTCAAGCACCATGCGCCAAAGGTCTGGTCAACCCTGGCGATGACGCGCATCACGGCGTCGTCCATCGCATTGTCAGGGAGCGCCTCGGCCTCAATGGGTTGTGGTGCCTACTCGTTTTCCTTGTCGACGAGGTTGATGGCAGAGGTGGCGCTTTGGCGGGTTGGCATGCTTGGAAAAGGATGTGCTACAGGCTATGCTTGTCGCCTCCGTGTGTAGCGCGCTGCCTAGGTTTATGCGCAATATCGCTGGGTGGCGGGAAACGGTGGCATGTTCATGAAACGCCATCAATTAATGGAAACTTAGCATACAAGGAACATTGAGCTAGCACAATAAGCAGATGATGATCAGATGAATACGGACCACACTAGGGAACCCGTCGGTGATGAATTCATCAATCACAGACGGTTGAATACTAGCAAGCATTTTCCCACAAAACACACGGCTTATTCCATCACAAACAGGTCAGATGGATCAACTGTATGCCACGCATGGTACATTGTCAAAATGTAATGCGGTAGACCTTCTTTAACATGTGTTAAAAAATAAAAAAATAAAAAACAAGGACCTCGAGGTTAAATTAATTCATGGGATGGGTCGTATCAGTCATTTAATTTGACAAATACCACCCATCCTATCAGTTAATTTAACATCAACTTGAGAGTTCTCTTACATGAGCTACTGGTGGAACAGCTAGTCCTTGCTGATATAGGATGCCTCTTCGCATCCTTATGGCGTATACGGATGACTGCCCGTCCCCCAATGGCCAATAGATGTTGTGTAGACAGAGCATATCACATACGTCTTACTAGAAGCAATCGCATGTGTTATTATCGGCCTTCGCACACATTTCTGATTACATACCTGTTTGTCGCGTATCACACACATCTAGTTAATTTGAACCGTTTTTGTTCCCATGTCTCAAAGCAAACAGTTCATCCGAGTGAACCATATGCTGTACATCGCACACACCTTGATCCGTCTGACCGTTTATTTTGTGTTGCCTAATCACAAATAGTTCATCCAAGTGAAGTGTATGTTGTACATCGCACACACCTTCATTTGTCTGCCAGTTTCTTTTGTTCCTCCTCGTCGCAAATGGTTGATTGAACTGAACCCTATGCCCTGCATTGCACACGCAACTAAATATGAACCGTGTTTGATGCATCCTCCATCGCAAATGTTTTGCACCTTTTCTGACGGGTTTTTCACACCACCGTTTGCGATTATGGCATCGCACACAGTTTCGTCGAAGGATCTCTGCGTAGTGTCGCATTAGCAGCATCCTGCAGTTGTGTATGTTGTAACGTTTGATAGAACACAAGGTATTCCTCCGGTATCCGGGGTTGCATAATCTCATAGTCAAAGGAATGTGTATATGACATGAAGAAAGCAATAGAAATAAAACTGAACGATCAATATGCTAAGCTAACGGATGGGTCTTGTCCATCACATCATTCTCCTAATGATGCAACCCTGTTCATCAAATGACAACACATGTCTATGGTCAAGAAACATAACCATCTTTGATTAACGAGCTAGTTTAGTAGAGGCTCACTAGGGACACGGTGTTTTGTCTATGTATCCACACATGTATCAAGTTTTCGGTTAATTCAATTCTAGCATGAATAATAAACATTTATCATGATATAAGGAAATATAAAGTAACAACTTTATTATTGCCTCTAGGGCATATTTCCTTCAGTCTCCCACTTGCACTAGAGTCAATAATCTAGTTCACATCGCCATGTGATTAACACAAATAGTTCACATCGCCATCTGATTAACACCCAAAGGGTTTACCAGAGTAATTGATCTAGTTCACATCGCCATGTGATTAACACCCAAAGAGTACTAAGGTGTCATCATGTTTTGCTTGTGTGAGAGCTTTAGTCAATGGGTCTGCCATATTCAGATCCATATGTATTTTGCAAATTTCTATGTCTACAATGCTCTACACGGAGCTACTTGATATGTATCCAACGTATCTATAATTTTTTATTGTTCCATGCTGTTATATTATCAATCTTGGATGTTTTATAATCATTTTATATCATTTTTTGGTACTAACCTATTGACATAGTGCCAAGTGCCAGTTGTTGCATGTTTTTTACATCACATAAAATCAATACCAATCGGAGTCCAAATGCAATGAAACTTTACGCAGATTTTTTATGGACCAGAAGACACCTAATGGGCCAAGACTGCGCCTAGGGGTGCTCCGAGGAGAACACAATCCACCAGGGCACGCCAGGAGGCCCAGGCGCGCCCTGGTGCACTGTGCCCACCTCGGGTGCCCCTCGGGCCGCCTCTTTGCTCCATAAATACCCCCAATATTCCAGAAACCCTAGGGAAGTCGATGAAAATGCGTGAGTAGTTATTTGTAGACCTTCACGGAGGGGTTCAGAACCACCAGATCCAATCTAGACACCATCACGGAGGGGTTCACCACTTCCATTGGTGCCTCTCCGATGATGCGTGAGTAGTTCTTTGTAGACCTTCGGGTCCGTAGTTAGTAGCTAGATGGATTCCTCTCTCTTGTTTGATTCTCAATACAATGGTCTCTTGGAGATCCATATGATGTAACTCTTTTTGCGGTGTGTTTGTTGGGATCGAATAAACTTTGAGTTTATAATCAGATCTATATTTTATATCCATGAAAGTTATTTGAGTTTCTTTGATCTCTTATATGCATGATTGCTTATAGCCTCGTATTTATTCTCCGATATTTGGGTTTTGTTTGGCCAACTTGATCTATTTATCTTACAATGGGAAGAGGTGCTTTGTAGTGGGTTCGATCTTACGGTGCTTGATCCCATTGACAGAAGGGGAACCGACACATATGTATCGTTGCTACTAACAATAAAACGATGGGGTCTATCTCTATATAGGTAGATCTTGTCTACATCATGTCATCGTTCTTATTTCATTACTCCGTTTCCCCATGAACTTAATACACTAGATGCATGCTGGATAGCGGTCGATGTGTGGAGTAATAGTAGTAGATGCAGGTAGGAGTCGGTCTACTAATCTTGTACGTGATGCCTATGTAATGATCATTGCCTGGATATCATCATGAGTATTTGAAGTTCTATCAATTGCCCAACAGTAATTTGTTTACCCACCATTTGCTATTTTTCTCGAGAGAAGCCACTAGTGAAATCTACGCCCCCGGGTCTCTTTATCATATTATTTGCTTTTATGATCTATTTTATTTGCCTTTTATTTTCAGATCTACTAAACCAAAAATACAAAAATACCTTGCTGCAATTTATTTTATTTGGCGTTCAATCTATCAATATTTACAACCACTCATGCGCGTCGGTCCTAAACAAATGGTTTTTAACCACTTTCCACGACGGCATTTGGAACCGTCGCCAAGTGAGTGTGGGCGATAGGGGGTCCTTCCCACACGACCCAGAAACCGTCGGGGATATGCCCTCCTGGCACGCATGCTTGGCGAAATGAGAACGTGTGTGATCGGCGAGCGCTCAAATACGGAAATACGTACAGTAGAGCTAAAAATATAATTATACTGCGAAATTGTTTCCGGTCGCAAGTACATCCCACATAGTCAGTCCCCACTAAACGTTTCCATTCGTATGTACATCCCACACAGTCGATCCAAGGAAAACATTTCTGTTCACAGGTACATCACACACAATTTTTCCTGTTAAATCGTTTGCATTATTGAATGTATCACATATGGTCCATAGAAGAAACTGTGTGGCAAAGGTTGTCCATCACACACAGTTTTTATGTGGTAAACGTTTGTGTAAGGTGGCCTAACACAAACAATTTTCCAGAGAAAGTCGTGTGTGATTGTTCATTGATCCAACACGGTTTATTCCTAGAAACTTTGTCTGTTGCCTGAGGTCATCGCCCACGGTATTTTTTCAACAACCGTTTGGAATAGCAAAACCCAATTAGCAGGCTAATTCACCATTAGCAGGCTAATTATCCGATTATTCATAATCCATTTATTAATCTAATTGACATTTCATATTAAGCACACAATATATTTCATTTCCATATTAAGGAAGCAAAATTTAATAATTAAATACATCAGAGTACAACATGATATAGCTTTAGCACTCAGCTATCCCATTACACAACTGCACCAGCAGAAAGTTCCACATGCAACATGTAGAACCTTTCAAAATTAGCATCATAGGCGGTATATAGACAGATGCATCTCATCTGGAAAACTACTGAAGCGGAAGGCGAATATTGAGCCTTCATTCATGTTCAAGGTTTTTGCAACTTTAGGCCAGTGCCTGTGGATGATTGACCGTCCGTCCTTCGTCCTCTTCAGGAACACTTCAATATTGAACTGTGGGTGTTGTATGAATACCTTCCTCACCTCCTGACCATAGAGGTGGTTTGAGAGGTAATCATCAGTGAACTGCTTTGGAAAGGCCTAAAAACAAGGCATAAATATCTTCTCTATATTGGAAATGGGGCAAAGGAATAAAAAAGGCAAGGTATAATAGTTAGTAACATCTTGTAGTGAATTGATGTCTTCTTCTTTGTGCAAACAAAGATCTTGTTATTTTTTGTCGCTAATTTATTTATCCTAACAATCTTTCTCAGTTTTTTGATTTGATTGATATTCATGGACAACTCATTTCCCCATATGCAGAAAAGGTCAAACAGTGGGTCAAAACCTCTGATAGTAGGACCTACATGTGCAAGACCAAATTGTTAAAAACCAAAATATTAGAATGGTTCCTGTAATTGCACAATAATGTGCTATTAGAGAACAGACCATGCATGTTCTAACCTTGATTGTAAACCTTAGTGCTTCCCATTGTTTCCCTGCAACACATATAAGGTAGTTAGTCATCAGGTTAAGTAAGGATTCACATGCTATCAGTAAAATATGTTGATGAAAAATAAGCACATTGCAGATTCATCAGATTAATTCAAGCCACACAGAAAACCCATTTACCCAAACCAAGCATGATTAAGAACTAGGAAATATAGCACTTGTATATGTTTCGCATGTATTAAGTACAGCCAAATTTGATTTATTCCTCGCATGCACAACAATACAAAATTCTACCCACAACAATTGGACACCGCATTGCAGAATTGAACCAAGCAGTTAACTAAACACCACAAGAAATGAACCAAACATTAACTGAGCACCACATTGCACAACATAACATACTCCTAATAGAAGATCAGACAGTTAACAAAACAGTTAACTACAGCCAATTATAGCAATTGTATTTGTTTCTCATGTATTTACTACAACAAAATTCAATTTATTCCTCACATGGTATACAATAACAGAATGCACCCACAACTATTGAACATCGCATTGCAGAATTGAACCAAACATTTAACTAAACACCACTACACAAATGAACCAAACGTTAACTGAGAACCACATTGCATAATGTATAACCAAACCAAGCATGCTTGACAACTTGGAAATACAGCAATTGTATTCGTTTCTCATGTATTTTGTAAATATAAATTTGATTTATTTCTCACATGGAAGACAACACAAAATTGCAGCCTGAAGAATTGAACATTACATTTGCAGAATTGAAGCAAATAGTTAGCTGAAGACGACAACTAATTAACAAAACAGTTAATAAGTGAGCACCACACTGCATGACATATAGAACATATACACTAGAGCAACAGATTGCATGGTAAAATTAGATAGCACAATTCACTAGAATTTGTGAAGGAAAGGTAGGAGCAGCACACGCAATGGGTAAACCAAGCGTGCTTAACCGGCGTAGCTAGCAAATGGCAAGGTGCTCCTCCAAGATCTGGGAGTCGGCACGAATGGCAGCCATCGCGACCTCATCCGCGTGTGCGGCCGCGATTTGCTTCTCCACTGCTAAATGCTCCTTGAGATCCTGGCTATACTGCATGCACCATGGCTTAGGGCGGCGCTTATTTGGTGGAGGGGTCGGTGATTTGGGTGGAAGGTGACATGCTCGTGTCGGTGGTCGGGGCATGTGCGATGTGGAAGGAGGAGGAGGAGGATGGGGGTCGGGTGTGGATTACCTGACTGGATAGACGAGGCCGAGCAGCGTGATGGAGGGTCACCGACGAGGAGGCAGCACCGCAAGCAAGGAGTGAAGGTTTCAACTTGGAAAGGAAGGCGGAAATAGGAGAAATGTGGCTTTTGGTAAGGGGGAGGGGCGGGGAGGTAGATATTTCCGCGAAAGCCGAAAATTTGGAATCGCTTCAGCCAAAAAACTGGCGTGCAAAGTGTCATCAGACACGATACCTTATTCAGAACTGTGTACGATATGTGGACATCACAAACGATTCAGATAGTTTTACCCGTGTCTGATGAGTTTGAGCGTCAAAAGTTTTGGTTAGAATTTCCATGGTTACATTGGTCATCCACGTCATTGCATAGTTTGGGTACACAAAGGAGACTACAACACACCTACACTTCTTAATCGAGCAAGTTCAGCAATTAAACAGAGCTAGCTGACCTAAACATTACTCTAACAAATTAAAGACTAGCGCTCTTAATTAAACAAAACAAAGAGTACTACTATGGTTGGTGCTTGTCGATCTCCGCCGTTGCCTCCATGTCCAGCTCGTGCCCGACGGTCTCCTGGGGAAGGGGCTCCATGGCATCCATCACACCATACTCGACAAGAATCTTGCCATCCACGTCCGCCATCTCTTTGGAAAAGGCCGCCACGAGCTGGGCATGGGCGGATGCGATCGAGGCTAGGACAGTCTCCGTTATCGCAAGATATGCGGCGGAGGAACGAACGGCTGCTCGAACGCTCTCGGTGATTGCCATCTCTTCGGCCGTGGGTTGCCGACTGTTGTCGGAGAAGCTTCGTTCGATTTGTGCGGTGACCGCCAGGAGCTGGGGGTGGGCGGCCTCAACATGGTCGTGGGCGGCCTCCATCAGGGCTAAGGCCGCCGCTGTGGAACAGACAGCTGCTGTGCCGCTCTCACTAGTTGCTACCCCCGAGGCATATGTTGCTGCCGCCACCTGAGAAGGAAAACCGGCCGTTTGGCTGCCTTTGCCGCCTGGTCGCACATTACGGCCGCGCTCATGCACCTTGTTAGCACGCGGATGGCGGCTGCGGCCGCATTCTCACCGGAGTGGGCTACCGAAGTTGCCCTCACGACGCGGGTCCACGTGCCCATCTTTCACCAGCGACGGTTGAACAGTGAAATGATATTTGGGGAGCGAGGTAGTGTGCTTGAGACGCCGGCTCTGGACTGTAGCCGACGCACCTTCTTGCGTAAGCCATAGGCATACTATACACTGACGGTGCTCTAGGATATTTTGTGCTGCATCTCACACGGTTGCTAATAATAAACTATGTGCGATCTACTTGATTTTTCATCTTGATTTGAATTACAAAATGGGGTCACAACAGCAATGGACGGTGTTTGAATTGCTAGACCTTTTATCTGGAGTGAACATGCAACTATATGTGTGTCGAAAAGAATTGGAATTATTCAGGGTCCGTTTGAACATTTTATACATTAAATTGGTTTTCCAGCCATTTCAGGTGCATAATTCAAATTTGAAATACATGCACATGCTCTAGTGCATATAAATTGGTTGAAAAATCAAACATGTGTCCTTGAGTGCATGCTTAGGTCCCATGCAAGAAATGGGAATGTATTTCAAACACCGGGGCACCATTGAATGCCGGCAAAACATTGAGAGCCTGGTTTTTAAATTCTAATAAATCCAAAACCCGTCTGAAATTCATGAAACTTCGGATGGTATTGTGGAGCGGCATCAACATGCCGTGGTAAAATTTTTGTCCCATTTGGGGCAGGTTTGCGTATATGCTTCAAACAAACCGGAGCTTCTCACAACAAGCATGATGGATTTCGTAGGGAATGTCCCACCTTTGGGGACGAAATGACATCCATTGCCTCTTATTGCTTTCAATTTTTATCTCGTGTCAACACTGAACAACAGGAGTGTTGTGTGATTTTTGTGATTTTTCGGGGTTCGTTTGGACATTTTTATGCATTAAATGAGTTTTCAATGCATTTATGTGCATAATTCATACTTGAACTACATGCACATGCTCCAGTGCATATAAATTGGATGAAAAATCAAATATGTGTCCTTGGGTGCATGCTTAGGTCCCATGCAAGAAATGGGAATGAATTTCAAACACCAGGGCACCGTTGATTGCCGGCAAAACATTGAGATGCTTGGCTTTTAAATCCTAGTAAATCCAAAACCCGTCTGAAATTCATGAAACTTGGCATGCTATCATGGAGCGGCTTCAACATGTCGTGGTAAAAAATTTGTCCCATTTGGGGCAGGTTTGGGTATATGCTTCTCACAAACCGGAGCTTGTCACAACAAGCATGATGGTTTTCGGTAGGGAACGTCCCACCTTTGGGGACGAAATGATATCCACTGCCTCTTATTGCTTCCAAAAAATTTCTCGTGTCAACATAGAACAACAGGAGTGTTGTGTCATTTTTTGTGTTTTTTCAGGGTTCGTTTGGACATTTTTATGCATTAACTGAGTTCTCAATGCATTTATGTGCATAATTCAAATTTGAACTACATGCACATGCTCCGGTGCATATAAATTGGTTGAAAAATAAAATATGTGTCTTTGGGTGCATGCTTAGGTCCCATGCAAGAAATGGGAATGAATTTGAAACACCAGGGCGTCGTTGATTGCCGACAAAACATTGAGATGCCTGGTTTTTAAATTCTAGTAAATCCAAAACTCGTCTGAAATTCATGAAACTTGGTATGCTATCATGGAGTGGCATCAACATGTTGTGGTAAAAATTTGTCCCGTTTGGGGCAGGTTTGGGTATATGCTTCTCACAAACCGGAGCTTCTCACAACAAGTATGGTTTTCGGTAGGGAACGTCCCACCTTTGGGGACAAAACGATATCCATTGCCTCTTATTGCTTTCAAAAAATTTCTTGTGTCAACATAGAACAACAGGAGTGTTGTGTGAATTTTTGTGATTTTTTGGGGTTTGTTTGGACATTTTTATGCATTAACTGAGTTTTCAATGCATTTATGTGCATAGTTCAAATTTGAACTACATGCACATGCTCCAGTGCATATAAATTGGTTGAAAAATCAAATCTGTGTCCTTGGGTGCATGCTTAGGTCCCATGCAAGAAATGGAAATGAATTTCAAACACCAGGGCACCGTTGATTGCCGGCAAAACATTGAGATGCCTCGTTTTTGAATTCTAGTAAATCCAAAACTCGTCTGAAATTCATGAAACTTGGCATGCTTTCATGGAGCGGCATCAACATGCCGTGGTAAAAAAATTGTCCTGTTTGGGGCAGGTTTGGGTATATGCTTCTCACAAACCAGAGCTTCTCACAACAAGCATCATGGTTTCGGTAGGGAACGTCCCACCTTTGGGACGAAACAGTATCCACTGCCTCTTATTGCTTCCAAAAAATTTCTCGTGTCAACATAGAATAACATGAGTGTTGTGTCAATTTTGTGATTTTTCGGGGTTCATTTGGACATTTTTATGCATTAACTGAGTTTTTAATGCATTTATGTGCATAATTCAAATTTGAACTACATGCACATGCTCTAGTGCATATAAATTGGTTAAAAAATCAAATATGTGTCCTTGGGTGCATGCTTAGGTCCCATGCAAGAAATGGGAATGAATTTCAAGCACCAGAGCACCGTTGATTGCCGGCAAAACATTGAGATATCTGGTTTTTAAATTCTAGTAGATCCAAAACTCGTCTCGAATTCAGGAAACTTGGCATGCTATCATGGAATGGCACCCAACATGCTATGGTATTTTTCATGTCCATTTTCAGAGAAGGCGTACTCGAATAATGACAGCCAACAAAGGCATTTTGAAAAAATAGATGCCACTTTAATATCTCAAACATTTGTATAATTCAAATCGTGTGTGTTCTGGTAACCATTCACGTGACGCCACCTGTCTTGGTTTTAATGGTTGTATGAGGTGTCGTGCGGACAGCTTCTTGACCTTGACTGAACGGGAGGCGTGCAAGCAACGTCCGGTGCACAGGCTAACCGAGAGGCGTGCAAGCTGTCCTCGAATGTGCAGGCTCACCAGGAAGCGTGTGAGTGGTACGCTGCATGGGCTCACTGGGAAGCGAGCCCTTTGACTTCCATGTCTGCCCGCCTTGCTCGCATCCTCTCCATTAATGGCGCCCAAGCCGCAGTTTAATTCTCTTTTTAAATATAAAACAATCATCGCAAACATTTTAGTTAGAACACCCATATGCAAACCGACAGCTTCCCTAGGAAGGCAAATGAAAATGTGCCGAGCAGGATTTCTGCTGCTCTTGATCGCAAACGTCTTAGATAGAACACCCGTATGCAAAGTGAGAGCAGCGCATGATTTTTTCATCCCTTCAACGCAAACGGTTGTTTTGGATGACCTATGTGCAACCACGCACAAACAATTTGGTAAGATTTGTCAATCCTTGTAACACTGCGATTTATCAAAATATGAAGCTAAAAATCACTAGCAGTATCTAATTTTTGCAACTAAAATTCAGTAATTAAGCATAGATTTCATTCATAGATTAAGGAGTCGTTCTTAATTTATACAAGCAGTTCAACTCGATAGCTGAACCGACCAAAATTTTCCCCAATTGTTGCCAACCATGTACTGAAATAGCTAGTTCAACTATATATACTAGCTAATTTTAAGTACATTGTACAATTCCACCACATCTATAGTCAGATGAACTGAACAAAATAGCCCCTAAATACTACTACTACTGCAGAGGGGCTTTGTACTACTTCCGAATGCCTCTCCTCTGCCAAGCGCGCTGAGTAAGAGGAGGAGGAGGAGGACGAGCCTACCGACGAGCTTGGCAACCGCAATATGGTGCATGCCACTGTTGCAGCTTCAGCGGCGCTCACCTCGAACGCCCTCTGCCGCTCCAAACGACCCCTCTTGAAGCGGTGGTTCTCCTCGTAGATCTCCTGATTCCTCGCCTCTGAGGCGGCGTGTGCCGCAGCCACGACGGCAGTAAGGCGTTTTGCGTGCTCAACTCCTCCTCCCGCCGGAACTCAGTGTAGCGCGGAAGGTCGCTAACGCACATGCGGGCATCCACCTCCGCCTCCCGCCTTCGGGCGGCGGTGGCGGAGCGGGTGATGACCCCGGCGGTCGATGGTGGGCTGGCGGCCACGGCGGCCAACGACGGGGTGGCGGCCACGACCACCACCTCCAGCCTTCGGGCTGCGGTGGCAGAGCGGGTGATGGCCACAGTGGCCGGCAGTGGGGTGGAGGCTACGACGGCCACCTCTGGCCTTCAGGCCGCGGCGGCCGAGCAGGCGATGGCCCTGGCTTTCGACGGTGGTGTGACAGCAACGGCGTCCGGCAACAGCTGCCGACGGGCACCGTCGGCGGAGCATGTGGTGGGTGTTCCGCGCACACCCAACAGGGACGCCATGCGCACTACACTACACTAAGGATTGCGCCGCTGCCGCAGTGTAGCCTCCCAGCTGGAGATGTCCTCTGATGTCGGTGGAGTGCTTGAGCAACGATGGCGGACTGGTGCCATTGGCGATTGTGGGAGAAGCAGACGAGATAAGCTACGAGGAGGGAGGGGAAAATGCGACGTAGGAATCGTCGGCCGTCAGGGTTTTTATAGCAGGCCGGTAAGCATTGGGATTTGGGGGGACTTCACCGAGTCGGGCGGGAAGCTTGCGCGGGAACCTGTGAGGTTGCGCAGGAACGGGCTCACCAACGATTCATTGGCGCCACCGTTTGTCCAAAAGAACGCCCATGCGCACTGTGCAAGCTTGTGTTGTAAGCCGTCTGCAGCAGCGGGGTGCCAAGACGTGCGAGAGGAGGATGAAAGGCCACGTACACATACGGTTAATAAAAAAATGTTTGCGATTTAATTACCTACTATACCACCGTCCTGGTTTATAAGTATGATTTAACTAACAAAATACGAAAGGTCGCCAAAGATTATATAGTTGGATTTGTATTTGAACATAGTTTCCAATTATATAATTTTTAAAACATGCATAAACATTTTGTTGGTTAAATTTGAGGCAAAGTATGGCATAGAATATAAAGGAGACTATAGACTAGACGGAGGTGGTAGCACACGGCCACTCTCTACGTAGTGACGCAACTGTCGACCGGCTTGTAGGCGACCATTTCCTGCCTGTTCAACTGCTCTATGCATGTGGTTGCTTGCGGTTCAGGCGGCCGCGGCATGCTCTGCTCGCGTCCCGACGTACGCACTCTACTCTCGCGTCCCTCCGGGTGCTCTGACCTCGCCCCTCAATGCGTGCTGCCAGTGTTTGGGACCGGCACACGATCACGCATGTTCGTGTGCAAGCGGTTGCGCCGGGCACGGCGCGACGATGCAGTTACCCGCTGCAAAAACCGCCATGCGGACGCGCCGAGAATCCATGCTGCCCGGCCCCCTTCTATTCCTGAGGCCATTTACCTTCATCCCTCGTCTCACACAACACAATAAGCACACCCATGAGGACACATATAGAGAGGACAACCGTTCCAATGGCGCTCCCAGCGGCCGACGACAACAATGGCTGGTAGTTCACCACGCATCACGTAGTGGACACCCACGTGAGGGGGAAGGCCCTCTGGTGGTGTACACGAACTATCCGGTCTCCGTGGAGAGCTCCATCCAAACTATGGAGCAGTTCCTTGCCGAGGACAAGTACCGAGTGGTCGGCTTCGACCTCGAGTACACCATCGGTCGTGCCGAGCATGATCAGAAGGTTGTCGTCACCTAGTTGTGCGTGTGACATGACGTCCTCGTCTACCACTACCACCTTGCCACAAGGCCTTGCGGGCATTTCTCCAGGTTTATCAACAGCTCCGACTATAGTTTCACTACGGTGGACACCACCAACGATCTAAACGCGCTCAAGGTTTCGGACTTGAAATGCCCGAATCTTGTCAACATCCAAAGCCACTACAAGGTCTGGGGCAGCGACAAAAACAAATTGAACTCCCTGGTTGATCTCACCTCGGCCATCATCGACCCCTACTATGTAAAGATGAAGAATGAGAGCAATAAGGACAGGAATGCCTAGCAAAGTGTGTGGCATAAGAGACTGGATGAACAACATGTCAAGTACGCGGCCATGGATGCGTACACAAGCTACGAGATGTACAGGCGGATCGTTGACATGAGGAATTGTCTTCTTCCTGACCCAGGCGAGGGATCGAGCCACATAGTAGTGGTGGGAGCGTCACAAGAAGTAGATGACTAGAAGATCGTTTCTCCTACTTTAGAATGCACGCAATTGTTTATTGAGGTGTGTGCGAATGATCTGTATAGTCACTTATGTAATTGGATGTTTATTTAAGTTATATATATACATGTTATTTGACTGTAGACAGAGAAAATCACACGGCTTATTAGCAGCAATCATCTGTGTTATTATTGGTCTTCGCACACATTTCTGATTACGGACCTGTTTGTCGCGTATCACACACACCTTGATCTGGTTGACTGTTTCTTTTGTGTTGCCTAATCACAAACAGTTCATCCGAGTGAACCATATGCTCTATATCGCACACGCCTTCATCAGGCTACCCATTTCTTTTGTTCCGCCTCATCGCAAACAGTTCATTGAGCTGAACCGTATGCCCTGCATCGCACACGCAACTAAAATCTGAACCATGTTTGATAGCTCCGCCATCACAAACATTTTGCACCTTTTCGACAGTTCTTTTACACCACCGTTTGCAATTATGGCATCGCACACAGTTTCGTCAAAGGGTCTCTGATCGTAGTGTCGCGCTTGGACCATCCTGCAGTAGTGAACTCTCTCACGTCCGTTTGCCAATTTCTGGCGTCGTTACCCGAAAGGGATTGACAACCCCTTTTACACGTCGGGTTGCGAGTATTTTTTATTTGTGTGCAGGTGTTGTTTACGTTGTGTTGCTTGGTTCTCCTACTGGTTCGATAACCTTGGTTGCACATCTGAGGGAAATACCTACCGCCTCTGTGCTGCATCATCCCTTCCTCTTTAGGGAAATACCGACGTAGCTTGAAGCGACATCACTACTCTAACTAATTACTTCCACTTTCAATATGTATCCAGATTGAGACTCAGAGTCATCTGTATTACTGTCAAAGCTTGCATCGACGTAACCCTTTGCGACGAACTCTTTGTCACCTCCATAACCGAGAAACATTTCCTTAGCCCTCTTTAGGTACCTAAGGATATTTATGACCGATGCCCAGTGATCTACTCTTGGATCACTATTGTACCCCCTTGCCAAACTCATGGCAAAGTACACAATAGGTATGGTACATAGCATGGCATACTATATAGAACCTATGGCCGAGGCATAGGGAATGACTTTCATTCTCTCTTTATTTTCTACCATGGTCGAGTTTTGAGTCTTACTGAACTTCACACCTTGTAACATAGGCAAGAACCCATTCATTGACTGATCCATTTCAAACTTTTTCAAAAACTTTGTCAAGGTATGTGCTTTGGGAAAGTCCTATTAAGCGTCTTGATCTATCTCTATAGATCTTGATGCCCAATATATAAGCAGCTTCACCGAGGCTTTTTATTGAATAACTCTTATTCAAGTATCCTTTTATGCTATCCAGAAATTCTATATCATTTCCAATCAACAATATGTCATCTACATATAATATTAGAAATGTTATAGAGCTCCCACTCGGTTTCTTGTAAATACAGGCTTCATCGAAAGTCTGTATACAACCATATGGTTTGATAACCTCATCAAAGCATATATTCCAACTCCGAGCTTCTTGCACTAGTCCATAGATGGATCGCTAGAGCTCTTGCACACTTTATTAGCACCTTTAGGTTCGACAAAACCTTCTGGTTGCATCATATACAACTCTTCTTTAAGAAATCCATTAAGAAATGCAGTTTTGACGTCCATTTGCCAAATTTCATAATCATAAAATGCGGCAATTGCTAACATGATTTGGATTGACATAAGCATCACTACAGGTGAGAAGGTCTCATCATAGTCAACCCTTTGAACTTGTCAAAAACCTTTCGCGACAAGTCGAGCTTTGTAGATGGTGACATTACCATCAGCGTTAGTCTTCCTATTGAAGATCCATTTATTCTCAATGGCTTGCCGATCATCGGGCAAGTCCACCAAAATCCATACTTTATTCTCATACATGGATCCTATCTCAGATTTCATGGCCTCAAGCCATTTATCGGAATCTGGGCTCATCATAGCTTCTTCATAGTTCGTAGGTTCACCATGTTCTAGTACCATGAATTCTAGGATAGGCTTACCGTGCCACTCTGGTGCGGAACATGCTCTGTTCGACCTCCATCTTGTAGGCAAAGTACAATTGTCAGAGGTCTCATACCTCTCGACACGGGCATGAGTCTGAAATACCAATTTAAGCTCTCCGAACCTCTCATATGCTCCATGGCGTTCAAAGCATTTTTCCCCGGTTCTAAGCCGTAAAGCATGGCGCACTAAACTATCAAGTATTAATCATATCGAGCTTGCAAAACGTTCATAATGTCTGCATCTGCTCCTGCAATAGGTTCTTCACCTAGCGGTGCATCAAGGACATAATTCTTTTGTGCAGCAATGAGGATAATCCTCAGATCATGGACCCAGTCTGCATCATTGCTACAATCATCTTTCAACTTAGTTTTCTCTAGGAACATATCAAAAACATAGGGGAGCTACAACGCGAGCTATTTATACATGAGCCAAATCATCCCTTATACTATTAGGACTAAGTTCATGATAAATTAAGTTCAATTAATCAAATTACTTAAGGACTCCCACTTAGATAGACATCCTTCAAGTCATCTAAGTGATACGTGAGACAAATCAACTAAACCATGCCCGATCATCACGTGAGATGGAATAGTCATCAATGGTGAACATCTCTAGCTATGTTGATCATACCTACTATATGATTGACGTTCGAACTTATGGTCTCCAGTATTCTGATGCCATCTATGTACATGTGAGGCTCGGCAAGTTTAACCCGAGTATTCTGCATGTGTAAAATTGTCTTGCACCTATTGTATGTGAACGTAGAGTCTATCACATCCGATCATCACATGGTGTCTCAACGCGACGAACTGTTGCAATGGTGCATACTCAGGGAGAACAATTATACCTTAAAATTTTAGTTGAGGGATCATCTTATAATGCTACTGCCGTACTAAGCAAAATAAGATGCATAAAAGATAAACATCACATGCAATCAAAATATGTGACATGATATGGCCATCATCATCTTGTGCTTTTGATCTCCATCTCCAATGAATCGTCATGATCTCCATCGTCACTGGCTTGACACCTTGATCTCCATCGTAGCATCGTGGTCGTCTCGCCAAATATTGCTTCTACAACTATCGCTAATGCATAGAGATAATGTAAAGCAATTACATGGCGTTTGCATTTCATACAATAAAGAGACAACCATAAGGCTCCTGCCGGTTGCCAGTAACTTTTACAAAACATGATCATCTCATACAATAACATATATCACATCATGTCTTGACCATATCACACCACAACATGCCCTGCAAAAACAAGTTAGACATCCTCTACTTTGTTGTTGCAAGTTTTACGTGGCTGCTATGGGCTTCTAGCAAGAACCGTTGTTACCTACACATCAAAACAAGAAACGTGATTTATCAAGTTTGTTGTTTAAACCTTCAACAAGGACCGGCCGCAGTCAAATTTGATTCAACTAAAGTTGGAGAAATAGACACCCGCCAACCACCTTTATGCAAAACTAGTTGCATGTATGTCGGTGGAACCCGTCTCATGAACATGGTCATGTAAGGTTGGTCTGGCCGCTTCATCCAACAATACTGCCAAATCAAAATAAGACGTTGGTGGTAAGCAGTATGATGATCGTCGCCCACAACTCTTTGTGTTCTACTCGTGCATATCATCTACGCATAGACCTGGCCCGGATGCCACTATTGGGAAATGTAGCATGCAATTTCAAAACAATTCCTACGCTCACACAAGATCTATCCACGAAATGCATAGCAATGAGAGGGGGAGAGTGTGTCTACATACCCTTGTAGACTAAAAGCGAAAGCGTTTGACAATGCGGTTGATGTAGTCGAACTTCTTCTCGTTCCAACCGATCAAGCACCGAACGTATGACACCTCCGAGTTCTGCACACGTTCAGCTCGATGGCGTCCCTCGAACTCTTGATCCAGCAAAGTGTCGAGGAAGTAGATGAGTTCCGTCAGCATGACGGTGTGGTGACGGTGCCGGTGATGTGATCCACGCAGGGCTTCGCCTACGCACTACGAGAATATGACTGAGGGTGTAATCTGTGGAGGGAGGCTCCGCACATGGCTAACAGAAGTTGATGTTTCTTCTAGGCGCCTCCCCCCCTCATATATAAACACTATTCTGATCACGGGATCAGAATAATATTCTGATCACAACATGAACTTCCCGAGTAACGCGCCTGACCTTCCCCGAATACTAGGTTGAACTTAAGCTAAAAGGTGTCCAAATGGGGCTTGTGATATACCGTTGGAAACCTATGGACATCAGTATCTTGACCCAAGTTAAATTTTTGGTAAAATGTAAGCGGTTTAAGAGCAGTTTTGAAAACCGTTTTTTCTTCATACAAAAAACGTGAATCGTATTTTCGATCGCATTTTTAAACTGTTTATCGGAATGAGGCAAATAATATGGCGTTCGAAAGCTGCTGCAAAACTGCTCCTTCCATATGTTGAAAGTTTTCTCTAATTCCCTACGGTTAAAGAGTAATTCGGAAAATCATAGAATTTCGCAAACCGAACAGCCGAGTTCGTTTTTTCGATGCCATTTCTAAACGGCTAATCCAATTGAGGCAAATAATATGGCGATACAAAGCTTATGAAAATGTGCTACTTTTTCATGTTAAAAGTTTTTTCTAATTTTGAACAGTTTAAAAGTAATTTAGAAAACGGTACAACTTCCACCGAGTTCGTATTTTTGAGCTAATTTTTTAACCGTACGTCCAAATGCAGTAAATGACATGGCCTTGGAAAGCTTGAAGAAATGCGAAACTTTTTGTATATATTGTTTCTCCTAATTCATTACGGTTTTATGTCAGTTTTAAAAATGGCTAAAAACGTATTTTTGCCGTAATTTATACAAACTTTATCGGAATGGGGCAAATAATATACCGCTGAAAAGCTACGGAAAATGCGAAACTTTTTCATGTTGATGGTTTTCTCTGATTCCTAGACGTTTTTATGTAATTTCGAGAACGGCGAGATCCCTTGTTCTGCCTTTATTTCGAAACAGATTCTTCGAAAATGCACCGCGTGAAGAACCTGACCTTCTCGGCATGTGTACCTAAAATTCACTCTGTTTTTCACGTGTTTTTTTGCCCGCAACTCTCCATCCACTGCTCGTAGCTCTCCATCCACTCACCGGAATTGAGCAGGTGATATGCCGATGGAAAGCTGTTGTAAACACGCAACTTTCCCGTGTTGATCATTTTTTCATACTCGCGACGATTTTGAAAGTTTTTCATCTGAAATTCATTCAGTGTAGTAGGTGAACTTCCTGCTGTTTTCACGTTGAACTTCTGTGACGTATTTTCGTTTGCAGTAGTTGAACTTCTATGTTGTTTTCACCTCTATCACAAGAATTTTTTAACTTTCTCCGGCCGAGCACTTGAACTTCTAGCAAGAAAACTTTAGGCTTTGCATTTTCATTCTTTTTTAATACAAAATGCACACTGTGTACTACGTGAACTTCTGGCAGTTATCGATCTTAACTTCTGAGATCACGCGTTCTGCCTTCATCGAAATAATAGAGTCTTCGAAAAAGCACTTCGTGAAGAGATTGAACTTCTGGATCAGTTCTTTTTGAACTTCACTCTATTTTTCACGTGTTATTTTTTACCCGTAACTCCCCAACCACTTACCAGAATTGAGCAAATGATATATCAATGAAAAGCTGTTGAAAACATGCAACTTTCCCGCGTTTATCATTTTTTTCATACTTGTGACGGTTCAAAATAATTTTTTCATTACACAAAAATGTGTTTTAATTGGTATACATGAAACTTTTAAACTGTACATCGGAATGTATAATATATCGTTGGAAAGCATATGAATAGGAGCATCTTTTTCATATAGACAAACGTTACAATTTTTTGTCGTTTGAGAGTAGTTTTAAAAATGGAAAAAACAACGTTGTTTTTTGCCTGTTTTTTACATGTAATTGAAGGTTGGACGTCTCGCACTAGAGATCTTGAACGTCACCAGGAGGAACTTCTTGCAACAAGCTTTCTAAGCTTTTTATTTTCTATTCTTATATTCCTATCTAAAACGCATTTCCTGTACTAGTTGAACTTCCCGCTGTTTTCACCTTGAACTTCTGTCACATTTTTGTGTATATGTCAATTTACACACAATTGAAGGTTGAACGTCATTTTTTTTGCCATTTTAAAACATGTAATTGGAGGTCGAACGGCTTGCAACAAACCCTAGTTTTTTATATACTTCGAATTTCTCTGTTATTTCAAATTGAACTTCTTAGTCTTATTCTTAGAAAAAAATGTGTTTTCAAATAAGCATCAAATATTTTTTAAATTGAACCTCATACTTTTATTTTTCCTAGAAATGGAAAGAATTTGAGTTTTCCATAAACATCAAACTACTCTTATTTTAATTTGAACTTCTTTAATTTTATTCTTTACTAATGAAGAAAATCTATGTTTTTTATAAATATTGAACTTCTCTTTTTTTATAATTTGGACTTCTTGGTTTATTTATTTTAGCATCAAAATATCCTAGTTTTCTCATAAATATTGGACCCCCTCCACATTCTTTTTCTAATTAATTTTTCTAAACTATATTTTATTATTTTAATTTGAGCTTCCGTTGTGGAAACTTGTTGAACATGAGGAACTTTTTGAACTTTCCCGGTCTGTGCACTTGAACTTCTAGCAACAAAAATTTTGGACTTGGCCTTTTTACTCTTATTTTCTCATATGAAAGACACACCATGCAGTATGTGAACTTTCGTCTGTTGTCAATTTGAACTTCTCCCAATTTCACTTTAGTAATGAAAAAAATCTGATTTTTATAGACATTAAACCGCTCTAACTTTTTTTCAACTTCTTTGTGTGCTTTTTAGGAATGTGAAAATTCAATTTTTGTTAGAAACATTGAATTTTTTCATTTATTTCGAATAGATCTTATTGATCTTATTCTTTAGTAACCGAAGAAACTGAGTTTTCAAATAAATATCAAATTGCTTTGCTTTTTAAAATTGAACTTCTTGGCTTTATTCTTTTGTAACGAGAAAAAACTAAGTTTTTAATATGCATTGAACTACTCCGTTTTTAAAAATTGAACTTCTTGATTTTAATCTTTAGTATCGAGCAAAATCTAAGATTTTTTATAAACATCAAACGGCTTCATTTTTTTAATTTTGACTTCTTGGTGTTATTCATTAGTAAAGGGAAAAGTCCTAGTTATATAATAAACATCGTACCGCTCACTTCTCTAAATTTCAACTTCTAGATCTTAAAAAAACAAGGGCAAATCCATGTTTAGAAACTTTTTAAACTGCTCGGTTTTTTTAATTCGAACTTATATGTTATTTCAATTTGAACTTCGCCAATTTTTTAGTAAAATGTAGAAACACCATTTTTATAAACTTTTTGAAACCGCTCCATTTTTAATTTTTGAACTTCTTTGTTTATTCTATGGTAATAGGTGAAACTACATGTTTGTAATAAACATTGAAGCACACTATTATTTAAATTTTAACGTCAAGGTATTTTAAGAAATGGTAACTTAAAAAACAAAAATTATGTTTTTTTCCACCTTTGTACGAACTTACTATTTATATTTTGTGAAGTTTTGTTTTTTGTCTCACAGCATTTTTTTGCTGTCGGTGAAATGGCCTAGGCGGACCTTTTTTTCATTGATGATTTTCTTCAGTATTTGGTATACATGAACTTATGAATTTCTGAAACATGAACTTCACAAGCTATTGAAACTCAAGAAAATTACACACACACTTCGTGTGCTACATGCATTCACACACATAGTTCAAAAAATAAAATTCACATCTGAAAAGTATTTTGTTTTCCTGGTTACCACAGTTCTTCAAACATATGTGAAAAAAACCGGTACTAGTGGTGTGTTTCTTTTTGTCAACGCACTATTATAAATATATGTACTTGAACTAATACCACATTATTTGTATAGAAATTGGATTATTCCCTTTTTAGTTTATTTTGGAATACTTTTATATTTTTTACTGCCACATTTCTTTTCCTTAGTGAATTGCCATGAAACAGTAAGTTTTCCATCGAATATGTCAAATGTAATGGTCAGAAGATTATGGTACATCAAGATATTAGGGACCGGCCATTAGTGGTGCCCTGAGAACTAAAGAATGAACTACCAGCATCTACATGTAAAGTTTGACATTTGGAGGCAACGAACATGCATGAATGCATCACTGAACACATTGCTTTTTGAACGCAATGCTGTACAAGTTAGCCTGCTAGTTTTGTCTGTACTTTTTCCTCCACTTTTTCCATGGGTGGTGTCGCACCTTCTTTCAGCAAGAAGCTGTTGTTGTCCCAAGTGCTACTGCACCTCACCACTTTGCAATCCAGGCGCCATTGAGCACTCCACTTCGGCCATCAAACAAATCAAACACTAACGAAGGCGAGCAGGAGAAGAACTTTTGTCTCCTCATATCCACTGCTGTGGGGAAGCAACTCGAGTGTTTGCCGCGGGAAGTTCAGATGGGTGGAGCTGGCCGGTCGGCCGGAGGGGTAACTGACGGGAGAGCAGAGCCATTACTTGTTTTCTGCATGTAGCACGCACACATCTCGCCAGCACGGGAGGAGGCCTACGTCCGCATCGCAAGGCAGGTTGAGCTACAATTGCGGCATGCAGGGAGCCATGGCTGCGACCACGCTGGTTGCGACAGGGATGAGCAAGATGTTGGGATCCATCTTACCTCGCGCGGTAGTGGTGAACGGCTGCAAATGGAGTCGTTGGACTGTAGCGGCATGGTGGAGCTGGAGGATGCGGCCATGGCGGCGGCTCTATTGGGGAGTCACGCGAGGCAGGATGGGGCCGTATGGTGGCGGCGCGCATCAGGGAGACGACGTTGACGGAGGCGTGCTACAGGTAGGCGGTGGCCGCGACGCAACGAGAGAGCTCGGGGGATGCGGCAGCCCGGGTTTGCTCGGTCGCCGCATCGGCGGCTGGCGCGGTGGGGGTTGGGGGCAACGGCAGCTACAGGATCGTTCGGCTCGGAGGTGGACTGGTAGCGGTCGGGAGGTGGAAGAGATGGGCGGGTCGCGGGTGGGAGGCGCGGCGGCCGGGGAAAGTGGCGGGTGGCCGCGGCGGCCGGGGAAGCTGGCGGGTGGCCGCGGTGACCGGGGAAGCTGGCGCGGTGGCCCTATTGGAGCGGAGATCGGCGTCGCTTGGTGTTGACTGGGGCGGTGGCGAGCAGGGCACTGGCGGCAGGGGCTCCGGGCCGAGGCGGGAGACGTGGGACGGGGCACCGATGGCGGGGAGGTTCGGCGCGGAGCTCTGCACCGCAGCAGCGGGTTCGGGGTGGGGCACCAAAGCGAGTTGGCCGGGGGGCGGGGGCTCGGCGACGAGATCCAGGGAGGGTGGCGGTGGCGATGCGATCCAGATGGTGGTACCAGCGTTTGAGGGAGGGGATCGGGGCAACGGGTGGGCTGGGTGGACATTTTCTGTATCGGTCCGGTGTATTTCTCGGATCTCAGGAACATCGTATCGCCCCTATATAGGGCTCCGTGATCCAAATAGTTATTCTAATCCCAGGATTAGAATAGTGCCACTCTATATATATATATAGGTGGGAGGGAGAGGGAGCAGCCAAGGGGGCGCCCCAAGTAGGAGGAATCCTACTTGGGGGTCTTGTCCAATTCGCCCCCCCCCCCTTCCTTTTTCACCGGAGGGGGGAGGAAAGAGGAGGGAGGAGGGAAGGAAGGGGGAGGCTGAATCCCTACCCTTCCTTCTCTCTTCCTCCCTTTCCTTTCCCCACTAGTGCGGCCCATATGGGGGGCGCAGCAGCCCCTGCTAGCTGATGTGTTTCCCCTCTTGGCCCATATCTTTGTCGGGGGGTACTCGGAACCCCTTTCCAGTGACCAGATATGTACCCGGTACTCCCGGAACACTCCTGGTGTCCGAATACCATTGTCCTATATATCAATCTTTACCTCTCGACCATTTCAAGACTCCTCGTCATGTCTGTGATCTCATCTGGGACTGCGAACAACATTCGGTCACCAAAACATATAAGTCATATAATACAAAATCGTCATCGAACGTTAAGCGTGCGAACCCTACGATTTGAGAACTATGTAGATATGACCGAGACACCTCCCCTGTCAATAACCAATAGCAGAACCTGGATGCTCATATTGGCTCCTACATATTCTACGAAGATCTTTATCGGTCGAACCGTAATGACAACATACGTTATTCCCTTTGTCATCGGCATGTTACTTGCCCGAGATTCGATCGTCGGTATCTTCATACCTAGTTCAATCTCGTTACCGGCAAATCTCTTTACTCATCCTGTAATACATCATCCCGTAACTAACTCATTAGTCACATTGCTTGCAAGGCTTCTTATGATGTGCATTACCGAGAGGGCCCAGAGATACCTCTCCGATACTCAGAGTGACAAATCCTAATCTCGATCTATGCCAACCCAACAAACACCTTCGGAGATACCTGTAGTGTAGCGACCCGATCCCAATGGACCGTAGTCTCTGTGCTTTAGTGTCATCCCTGGATCGGTATTGCTGACACACACAGTACTCGAGGATTTATAACAGAGGTCAATCACACACTTATTACATCGAGTGTCTCAAAAAGAGTACTTATTACAATAATATGGCTGAAGGCCATCTAAATAACTTGCGGAAGCATCAAAGATAAATGAGTCCATCCAACTCCACGGCAAAACTAAGTGCATGACAACGACCTATCACACCTTACTCTTAGTCTGAAAATTCTACAACATGATACGTTGTAGCCGTGCAGGTCAGCACATGGAATATGCTGGCAAGATCACACTATAGAGAATAATGATGCAATAAAGCTAACACCACATGCATATTTGGCTGGTGGAGGCTCTAAGTTTATCATTTGCATAAAGCTATTTTTTCCTACAACAAAGGGATATATTTTATTTAACTACCAGGTTTATGTCATTATTGAGAAGGTTCCTCCAACTCAATCCCAAAATAATATTAATAACCCAACAAAATATTATTAAGTAAAGTGATGAGATCAATCAATAATTCAAATACCAGATACTCAAGATGTCCATAACCGGGGACATGGCTAACCATGATTAGTTTTTACACTCTGCAGAGGTTTGCGCACTTTTTCCCACAAGACTCGACCACATCCATGATGGGAAGATCGAGACAGTCTTTCTGAAGCATTAACTCTTTACTCTGGGTAGACAGTACCACCTACTTTACCCTACATCTGCTAGCCTACCACTGAAAGAGGTCACACAACTTACTCAACTATGCCAGAGCTCATAATGGCTTGTGGATGCACACGGAAGTTTCTGAGCATGAATAATATTATGATCCCTTTGAGCTTGGGTGGCATACCATAGGATTATCACACGGGTACTCCGGGATATCCTAGGACAACACTGGATTGCTCCAGGTGCCCGCAACCAATCCACCCTAGATGTGTATTAAAGTAGCCACCTTAACTTTGCCTTAGTTAAAATCTCTCACAACTTGCATGAAACTCACATACCAATCCCGTCTACGAGTATGGCTAAGCAATATGTAACAAACCTATAGTCCTGGGGTTGATAAAAGACAATAGGTTCCTACCTCATCAACTACTTACCCATAACCACATGTTCACAATCCTACTCATGCAATGTTTGAGGTTTGAAACTAGTGCATAAAATGGGTAATAAAGGGGTATGATCAAAGTGTAACTTTCCTTGCTGATGATCGGAAAACCCTAGAGATTCGTAGTAGAAAGCTTCCCACTCCGAGTACTCTATCGTGAACAAACAATAGCATACATAAGCACTCAAGCATAAGATTCAAATTTAAACCCCAATAAAAAGATCTGAACAGAAAGTACAAGTGAAGAGCTTCGATTTGCAAAATAATCAATCAAATCGGAGGTACGAAACTCAAACTACGATCAAAAGAAGTTCAATTTCAAATCTGTTTGAAACAAAATTTTAAACTTTCAAAAACATGTTCAAGTTGATTATCTGAACAGAGGAGATCGTAACGAAGAATTTGGCATTGGTTTCGTTGGATTTGGACAAACAAGAAAAAAGTAGTGAAGGTTTGAAGATCAGGGACTAATCTGCAAAGAAAATAGTTATGGATAGGTCCCTAGCCGAAAATTAAACTAAAATAAAAATCTAACGAACGTACGTTCGCTAATAGAGACTAACACACGAAAACGTTCTCTAATAGATCTAAGCGAACGAACGATCTCTAATTTAAACTAACCTAAGTAAATAAACCGGTTTAAAAAGAAAAATCGAAAACAAGAACCGGGCCAGGTTCGGTTTATACCGGTTCGGCAGTCGGTCGGACAAAACCGACGGCGGCGGCGGCGAGGCGGGACGGAGGCTTCGGCGACGGCGACGGCGCCGGCGGGGCTACGCGGGGCGGGGCGGCGGCGATGCGGCTCAGCAGCGGCAGCAGAGGCGGCGGCTGATGAGGGGAGAGGGGGCGGCTACGGCGGCTTATAAAGAGGGGTCTGGGGGATCCGACTTGGGGAAGGGGCGACGGGCGAGGCAGCGGCGGCTCGGACTCCAGCGGAGTCCGGCTCGGGCACGGCGGGGGAAGGCGGCGGCGCTGACGGGCCGGCTGGGCTACGGCCTAGTTCGGTCCGGATAAAAGTTTTTTTAAAATAACACCGTGAATAAAATCCAAAATAAAATAAAATAAAATCCTAAAATACCAAAAATAATTTTCACTATCCCCTCCTAATATTTGGGACAATGTGAACATTTTTCTCGACTAAAATGAAATTTTCCCCTAATTTAATAAAATTCATCCGAATAAATTTTTTAGAAAAAGTTCAAATAAATATAATTTTATTCAAAATTAAATTTCCACTATTTCCTAGCTGTTTTGAAGAAGTCATATTTCGAATAAAAATCACTTTGATCCAATTTCGAATAAAAATCACTTTGATCCCATTTACCAATTTTGAAAATTCAAAAATGGATTTTTGTGAAAACCTCCAACTCCCTCAATTGGTCCTTGAGTTGCTTAAGGTTTCTAGGATAAAAAGTCCAAATAAAGCAAATTCAAAAATGCACAAATAATGGATGCATATGATGACCTAATGTTTAACATCCAAATTGAAAATTGGGACGTTACAAACCTACCCCCTTAAGATGAATCTCGCCCTCAAGATTCGGGTTGGCTAGCAAATAGGTGTGGGTGGTCTTTCCGGAGGTCTTCTTCTCGCTCCCAGGTGGCTTCTTTCTCAGTATGGTGGGTCCACTGAACTTTACAGAACTTGATGACCTTGTTGCGTGTAACTCGGTTGGCAAACTCGAGAATCTTGATGGGTTTCTCCTCGTAGGTTAGGTCACTCTCCAACTGAATTGCTTCCAGGGGCATTGTATCTCTCAGAGGAATATTAGCCATCTCTGCATGACACTTCTTCAACTGGGAAACGTGAAACACATCATGAACTCCTGACAAACCTTCGGGTAACTCCAACTTGTAGGCAACTTCACCCATACGTTCCAAAACTCGGTATGGTCCTACAAATCATCGTGCTAACTTTCCTTTGACTCCAAATCATTTAACTCCTCGAAGTGGTGACACACGAAGATATGCTCTATCTCCGATTTCATAAGCTACCCCTTGCGTTTAGTATCTGCATAACTCTTCTGTCTGGGCTGAGCTACCTTGAGTCTATCACGAATCAACTTGGCCTTCTCTCCAGACTCTCTGATTAAATTTGGCCCGAACAATTGTCGGTCTCCAACTTCATCCCACATCAATGGTGTCATGCGCCTCCTTCCATACAAAGCTTCAAAAGGGGCCATCTTCTAACTAGCTTGGTAGCTGTTGTTGTATGAGAACTCTGCGTAAGGTAAATTATCATCCCAACTAGATCCATAATCTAGTGCACAAGCTCTCAACATGTCCTCCAGAATCTGATTGACTCTCTCGGCCTATCCATCTATCTACAAATGAAAGGTTGTAATGAACCCTAGCCTGGTACCCAAAGTCTAGTGTAACTGATTCCAAAACTTCGAGGTAAACTGTGTTCCTCTATCTGATACGATGGTCCTCGGAACTCCATGCAGACATACGATCCTGGTCATATATAGCTTGGCCAACTTTGCGCTCGTATAAGTGGTTTTCACGGGGATAAAGTGAGCCACTTTGGTCAAGAGATCTATTACTACCCAGATGGAGTCATATCCTGATCGTGTCCTGGGTAATCCGGTGATCAAATCCATGCCAAGCTTATCCCACTTCCATTCAGGTATCAGCAAAGGCTGAAGTAATCTTGCCGGCTTATGGTGCTCTGCCTTAACTCTCTGACATACATTACATACTGCTACATACTCGGCAATATCCTTCTTCATACCTGTCCACCATAAACGTTCCTTCAAATCCAAATACATCTGGGTGTTTCCTAGGTGAATCAAGTATGGCGAGTCGTGAGCTTCCTAAAGTATTAACTTCCTGATCTCTGGATCATTTGGCACATAAATACGGTCCTCAAACCATAAAGTTTCATGTTCATCCTCACGAAAACGTTTGGCCTTTCCTTTACTCATCTTTAACTTTATCTCCGCAATCTCCTTATCAGTCTTCTAGGCTTCTCGAATCTTTCCCAGCAACGTGCAATGAACTTCCAATGATGCAACAAAACCTCTCGGAACTATCTCCATTTGAAGTTCTCTGAGATCGTTGGCTAACTCCTGAGGTAATCCTCCAGTTATGAGGGTGTTCACATAACTCTTGCGGCTCAACGCGTTTGCTATAACATTGGCCTTCCCTGGATGATAATGCAGTTTCATGTCATAATCCTTTATGAGCTCCAACCACCTCTCTGCCTGAGGTTCAACTCCTTCTATGTGAAGATGTACTTCAAACTCTTATGATCCATGTATACATCACAACGGCTTCCAATAAGAAAATGTCTCCAGGTCTTGAGTGCATGCACTACGGCTGCTAACTCCAAGTCATGCGTGGCATAATTCAACACATGAGGTCGAAGCTGTCGTGAGGCATATGAAACAACTCTCCCTTCTTGCATAAGAACACCTCCAAGTCCCTGGCGAGAAGCGTCGCAATATACTTGGAAATCCTTGCGTATATACGGGAGAATTAGTACTGGGGCTGTAACCAAATGTTTCTTCAACTCCTGAAAACTGGCCTCGCACTCTTCGGTCCATTTGAACTTGGTGTCCTTCTTCAATAACTTCGTCATGGGTTTCGCAATCTTGGAAAAAAATCAGTGAATCTCCAATAGTATCTTGTGAGTCCAAGGAAACTGTGTATCTCTCCAACTGAGGTGGGTGCCAACCATTCGGTGATAGACTGGACCTTCGTAGGGTCTACTGCTATACCTTCTCCAGATATAACATGTCCAAGAAATCTGACTTCCTTCAACCAAAACTCACATTTACTTAACTTGGCATGTAACCGATGTTCCCTGAGCTTCTCGAGAACCAAGTGTCGGTGTCAAAATCGGCAGATCTCGGGTAGGGGGTCCCGAACTGTGTGTCTAAGTATCAATGGTAATAGGAGACAAGGGACACGATGTTTACCCAGGTTCGGTCCCTCTTGATGGAGGTGATACCCTACGTCCTGCTTGATTGACTTTGATGAGTATAGCGATTACAAGAGTTGATCTACCACGAGATCATAATGGCTAAAACCTAATTGTCTAGCCTATATGATTATGATTATGATTGCCTCTGCAGACTAAATCCTCCGGTTTATATAGACACCAGAGGGGGCTAGGGTTTGTACAAAGTCGGTTTACAGAGAAAGGAATCTTCATATCCGCACGCTAAGCTTGCCTTCCACGCCAAGGAGAGTCCCATCCGGACACGGGGGAAAGTCTTCTATCTTGTATCTTCACGACCCGTTAGTCCGGCCCATGTTCTATAGCTCGGATGCCCGAGGACCCCGTAATCCAGGACTCCCTCAGTAGCCCCTGGACCAGCCTTCAATGACGATGTGTCCGGCGCATAGATTGTCTTCTGCATTCCAAGGTGGGTTCCTCCTCCGAATTTTTAAAGCATCTGAACCAAAGGACAGTATTCGGATCTACATCTTCGGTCTTCGGTCTTCGGCTTTACATTAAATGTTATATCCTTCGGCTTCTGCACCATCGCCGCTCCAACTCCCACGTGTCAGATGAATATGAAGGGTCCAAGCATTTTTACACATAACACCCGAGCCGTGCAAGGAAAGCGTCTATTTAAAGAGATTGAATCTCAGATGCCATTCCACACCTGGTGGAAAATCCTTAGAGCTTGTCACAAGAAACCACGCAAACATGGCCAGCGCTCCCAGTTCTTCTTCCCGCCCCCACAGTCCGCAAAAAGGCAATTGGGAGAGTTGTTCTGTATCCCATGCCCAGCTGACCAAGCTCCAGATGCAGGGATATCTCCCCTTGCGGATCTAGTCCTCATTCGGGTAGGATTAACCTCCTTTAGTGGCGAAGTCCTGGCGGAAAATTTCCCAAACCCTTCAGAAGGGGAGCGAGTGTGCTTCGTTTCCTTTTTATTAAGGGGTGTCGGATTTCCAATCCATCCTTTCCTTCGAGGTCTCCTGGAGTACTATGGAATCCAACTACACAACCTTACGCTAGGCTCTATTCTGCACATCGCGGACTTCGTCGCTCTTTGCGAGCTGTTCCTAGGCTGTGAGGCCCATTTTGAATTATGGAGGAAGCTTTTCTGCCTTGTCCCCCGCTCCCAAAAGGGATCCATATTCGAGGTGGGTGGCACCGAAGTGTGGCGCATAGCCGGGACAGGATACCTATCTGGCACCCCAAAGAAGGTATCCGAAGAGTGGCCCTCGGAGTGGTTTTATATTGAAGATGTCGTATTATCTGATCCAATCCGACGAGGCCTACCCGCATTTTCCAATGCTCCGTTAAGGAAGCGCCCCCGAAGCCACGAGGAGGAAGATAGTGCGGAGGTTCAGATGCTATTGGACAAGATTAAGACACTCGCCCAATTCGGACTATCCATTATTGAGGTAATGGCGATTTCAATAATGCGGGGAGTTCAGCCACTCCAATCCAGAGGACTCCCCATGTGGCACTACAACGGAGAAGACGACGCATCACGATGCGGACGTAAGGGTCCGGACAACTTCGTCGCCTTGACTGCCATGCTGGCTGACCTTTTTAAGGGGGAGAAAGAGGAATTCACTCGTCTTAAGTGCCAAGATGGCTTTTCCATGTACAATCCTCCTAGCTGGGTAAGCCTTCGCTCAGTAATTTTACTTAATGTTCCTCCCAAGTCGTACCTCGCCGAACTCAACCCCACCATTTCTTGACAGGAATGGAGGTTAGTTGTCGCGGATATTTATAGCCCCGCCCCGCAGCCGGAGGACCATAATCGGGACCTGGATCCTGGATTCGAGAGGATCCGGACATATCCGTAGAGCTCAAGGAGGGGGTTTTCTATCAAATGAGTTATGATGGCACGGAAGTGGCCATTATAGCCAATTACCCCGGCCTTCTCCCTTCCTCCCACGTAAGTACCCTGAAGGTGTTTCCTCAAAAAGAGTTTTCTTACTGCGCTTTACCCACTGTAATGTCTTGTGTTTTTTTAAAAGGGGCGGCACTCGTCTCGCCATGCCGCATCGGGGTCGTCCCTTAAGAAGGGTACGTCGACACGAGGTGGATCTTCAAAAACAAAGGTGGACGGCGATTCTTCCAAGCTCCGACCTTCATCGAAAAGGTACATCTTTTGATACACCCTGTGGCAAACATGTCAAATTGTGATGTTTTTCTCTTTCACATATTCCAGGAAGAGCACTCACTGGACTATATCTAGAGACCTCGTCGGACATACGCCCATCAATCCGACCCCATACCTTGCCTCTAGGGCGAGAGTCGATACGGGTGCCATGCCGGATTGTCCTCTTTCCGATGATTCAGATAATGTATCCGTCGCCAACTCCGAGGTGGCGAGTGCTATGAACCATTGACGCTGGAGGGCCGCCATGCGCAATCCTACCTTTACTGAAGAGGCATTTGATGCCTTTAGTTCTTCAGACGCATACATCCGAGCTGCTCGGGATGGGCTTGCTGGGGCCACTCGCCAACTTTCAAAGGATATGCGAGTAAGATCATTTCGAGTAGATTTAATAGCCATATACCAGTAGCCCCTGCGACTTGAAAACAGTTGAAGCAACTGATTTTAAGGATCTATGTGTAATCAGGTACTCACGGAGAAGAACAACGTGCCATCTCGGGAGCTGGAGCAGTGTCAGACACAGCTGACTACTGCTACTGCCGAACTGGAGAAATTCAAGGAGGCACCGGTTGGTAATGTTCCCTTCCGTTCGGAAAGATAATCATGTGCCAGTCTTGTGTGTGCCAATGACCATAGTTTCATTTTACAATGGCAGGACCGGCGACGCAGCTGGAGGAGAAGCTGAAGGCCGCCCAGGCGGACAAAGAACATGCCGAAAGGCAAGAGGCCGCTAGTTAGTGTGTACTAACATGGACTAGGGATGAGAAGAACAAGCTGTAGGACGCCAACACCCAGCTCGGCGAAGAGCTGAAAGATGTGTGATCCCAATTAGCAGACGCCTTGAAGGAGAACAAAAAGCTGAGAGGCGGCATATTCAGTATGTCCTTTAACTTATTGTCATATAGTTCGCTGATGCGAATCCTAACAAGTTTTATGTCTGCAGGTGTGTTGACTGGGCGGCCCGAAGAAGAGGTGTCTGGATTTCAAGGCGAACTGCTACAAGAGCTGTCCAAGGTGCATGAACGAGCACGGGAGGCGATGAGAAGCATTGCTAAGGCTTTATAGCTAGCCAATTCTCCTCCAGGAAGTATGGAGGACCTTGTGGATTTATTCAAGGGAGCTCGGCACTGTTTTGGGCTATGGAAGATATCGGCATGCCAAGAAGGTGCTTGGGAAGCCTGTGCCATGGTAAAAATATGGTACACCGGACTTGATCCCAATCATATGGCCCGGGTCGGACCTTGAGGATCCGATGGACAGGAAATTTCGGTCAGCCTGGTGTACGACCAAGTGAAGGTGGCCGCCAAGTTCTCCCAACAAGATTGTAAACTAGACAACCTGCTAGAGGGTCTAGAGGAAGAAGAAGTTTTTGAGTCTAAGTAACAATGTAATTTTGTCAACAAACTTATCTCCAACCGAGTTTGTAAAACGATTGTCATGGCATACTTTCTTCTTCGACCTCCGAAGATCCGAGGTTAGGAGTGTTTCCGAATACTATACCATAGGTAAACACCAGAGTATATTTGGAAACCAGGCAGCTCGGTCATCATTGCTTGAACAGACAAGTTGTATTCGGGGAGTTATGTTATATTACATTTTATTGTAAGAAATATCTTCCAGAGAGAATAGTTCCATTAAGGGTTCCTTTCCCTGGGCTAGTATGCGGTTATTTGTGCATACCGAGGTTGTGATGCTAAGAAATCACAGTACGCGTTTATACTCTGGGGCTTTTGTAGTGCCACGAGGGCAGTTCGTCTTTTGCTCACCGACCAATCATTCCCTTAAGAACGCTAGCTTTCGGCTTCACCCAGTCTGAGGTACAAGTCCGGATGACCCGGTTGTAACAATCGCAGAGGTGCTCCCTTTATGCCCTAGCCAAACAAACGAGAATGTAGGGCATAAGCACAGGATCCAGGCAACCCAGCTTGGCAAAAACTTAAGTCATAAAGGTGCATATAATGGTGAATAAAGGACATATATGGATAGATGACACATATATATATGATGAGCTTGACGCTCGAAAAATAATAACAAGAATAAGCTTCTTGTGAAAAGAAGCCCCAAGGTATTGTGGGGTAAGTACATTTGAGGATGTCTACCCTTCAGTTGTACGGTTTATCCGAACCCAAACTTAGAAGTCGTATAGAAATGAGGCAAAAAAGGAAAAATTGTAAAAAGGGAGAAAAGACAGAACGAGAAAAAAGGGTATGTCCGGACTTAGGCGTAGAATCTTCGGAGCCTTGCAGCGTCCATGGGTTTGGCTCCAAGCGATTGTCTGAAGCGTTGCGAAGACGATAGGCTCCTCTAGTGAGAACTTCATCTATAATGAAGGGACCCTCCCATTTGGGAGTTCGGCCTCAGTCCATTCGGCGACGAAGTCAGCCAACACCTGAGATTTAATGGATCGGCATGGTTTGTATGTTATTTCAAATGGTAGGAGCTCAATAGTCCATTTGGCAATCCTGTCGGTGGCGTCCCGGTTGTTTATAATATCGTTGAGTGGTACTTCAGAAGCCACCGTGATTGAGCATTCTTGGAAGTAGTGTCGTAGCTTGCGGGATGCCATAAAGACCGCATATGCTATCTTCTGATAATGCGGGTATCGGGTTTTGCATGGTGTGAGGACCGTTGATACGTAATATACTGGTTTCTGGAGTGGGAATTTATGTCCTTCCTCTTCTTGTTCGACAACGAGCACCGCACTCACCACCTGGTGAGTTGCCGATATGTAAAGCAGCATTGGTTCACCGACGTTTGGTGTGGCCAGGATGGGATTGCTTGCTAGCAAAGTTTTCATTTCCTCCAGCCCGACTATTGCAGCATCCGTCCACACAAAGTGGTCGGTGCATTGGAGCAGGCGTTGTGGCAACGCCTTTTCTCCTAATCTGGAGATAAAGCGGCTCAAGGCTGCCACGCACCCTGCTAGTTTTTGGACCTATTTCAGGCCTGTTGGTGTAGCCAATTGTGAAAAAAGCCCAGATTTTGGCTGGGTTTGCCTCAATTCCTCTATTGGAAATGATGAAGCCCAACAGTTTTCCGGCGGGGACGTCGAAGACACACTTTTCCGGATTGAGCTTGATGTCATATGTACGGAGGTTGTCGAATGTGAGATGCAGGTCGTCTACTAGTGACTCGACATGCTTAGTTTTGATGACGACGTCATCCACATATGCTTCAACCGTCTTGCCGATTTGTTTCTCGAGGCATGTTCGAATCATGCGTTGGTAGGTGGCACCGGCGTTTTTCAACCCGAAGGGCATAGTGTTAAAGCAGAAAGGCCCGTATGGGGTAATGAATGCTGTTGTGTCTTGATCAGATTCCTTCATTTTGATTTGATGGTATCCAGAGTATGCGTCGCGGAAACACAGTGAGTCGTGTCCTGTGGTAGCGTCAATGATCTAATCGATGCGGGGAGGGGGAAGGGGTCCTTGGGGCAGGCCTTATTGAGGTCTTTGAAGTTGACACACAGGCGCCAGGATTTATCCTTCTTTGGTACCATCACCAGGTTTGCTAGCTAGTCTGGGTGTTTTATTTCTCTGATGAACCCTGCCTCAATTAACTTGGCTAGCTCCTCCCCCATAGCTTTTCGTTTGGGTTCGGAAAAGCGCTGCAGTCTTTGCTTGACCAGCTTGTATCCCTTTAATATATTGAGGTTGTGTTCGGCCAATCTGCGTGGGATTCCTGGCATATCAGAAGGGTGCCAGGCGAATACGTCCCAGTTCTAGCGCAGGAACACGCGTAATGTGGCGTCGACCATCGGGTCTAGTTGTGCTCTGATACGTCTCCAGTGTATCTAAAAGTTTTGATTGTTCCATGCTATTATATTATCTATTTTTCATGTTTAATGGGCTTTAATGTGCAATTTATTTCTGGGAGTAACCTATTAACCGGAGGCCCAGTGCCAGTTGCTGTTTTTTGCCTATTTCAGTGTTTCGCACAAACGGAATATCAAACGGAATCCAAACAGAATGAAACCTTCGCGAGGATATTTTTGGAACAAACGCAATTCAGGAGACTTAGAGTGGAGGTCAATGAAGCAATGAGGCGGCCACGAGGTAGGGCGGCGCGCCCCCCACCCCCGTGGGCCCCTCGTAGCTCCACCGACCTACTTCCTTCGCCTATATATACTCTTATACCCCGAAAACATCCAGGGGAGCCACGAAACCACTTTTCCACCACCGCAACCTTTTGTATCCGTGAGATCCCATCTGGGGACCTTTTTCGGCGATCTGCCGGAGGGGGAATTGATCACGGAGGGCTTCTACATCAACACCATAGCCTCTCCAATGATGTGTGAGTACTTTACCACAGACCTTCGGGTCCATAGTTATTAGCTAGATGGCTTCTTCTCTCTCTTTGGATCTCAATACAAAGTTCTCCTTGATGTTCTTGGATATCTATTCGATGTAGATCTTTTTGCGGTGTGTTTGCCGAGATCCGATGAATTGTTGGTTTATGATTAAGATTATCTATAAACAATATTTGATTCTTCTCTGAATTCTTATATGCATGATTTGATATCTTTGCAAGTATCTTCGAATTATCAGTTTGGTTTGGCCTACTAGATTGATCTTTCTTGCAATGGGATAACTGCTTAGCTTTGGGTTCAATCTTGCGGTGTCCTTTCCCAGTGATAGTAGGGGCAGCAAGGCACGTATTGTATTGTTGCCATCGAGGATAAAAATATGGGGTTTATATCACATTGCTTGAGTTTATCCCTCTACATCATGTCATCTTGCCTAATGCGTTACTCTATTCTTATGAACTTAATACTCTAGATGCATGCTGGATAGCGGTCGATGTGTGGAGTAATAGTAGTAGATGCAGAATCGTTTCGGTCTACTTAACACGGACGTGATGCCTATTTTCATGATCATGCCTAGATATCATCATAACTATGTGCTTTTCTATCAATTGCTCGGCAGTAATTTGTTCACCCACCATAATATATGCTATCTTGAGAGAAGCCACTAGTGAAACCTATGGCCCTCGGGTCTATTTTACATCATATAAGTTTCCGATCTACAATTCTAGTTTACTATTTATTTTGCAATCTTTACTTTTCAATCTATACAACAAAAATACCAAAAATATTTATCTTATTATCTTTATCAGATCCCACTTTCTAAGTGACCGTGAAGGGATTGACAACCCCTTTATCGCGTTGGTTGTGAGGTTCTTGTTTGTTTGTGCAGGTACTAGGAGACTTGCGTGTAGTCTCCTACTGGATTGATACCTTAGTTCTCAAAAACTGAGGGAAATACTTACGCTACTTTGCTGCATCACCCTTTCCTCTTCAAGGGAAAACCAACGCATGCTCAAGAGGCAGCAAGAAGGATTTTTGGCGCCGTTGTCGGGGAGGTTTACACCAAGTCAAGTCAAGATTTGATCTCCCGTCAACTTGCCGATTTCTATCCTCGTTGCCGGGGAGATCTATGCCAAGTCAAGACATACCAAGTACCCATCACAAACTCTTCTCCCTCGCATTACATTATTTGCCATTCGCCTCTCGTCTCCCCCACTTCACCTTTGCCGTTTTATTCGCCCCACTTTCATTCGATCTTTTGTCTGCTTGTGTTACCATGTACCTTCTTTTTGCTTGCATCTTCAGTTGCTAAAAATTTATGGATCCTCACCCACTTTCTAATCTCTTTAAGAGATCCAATTATGATGAACCTATTGCTGGTGAGTTGAGTGCACTAGATTATCTTTATGAGGTTTTGCTTGAAATTCGTGAATCTAAAAAGTGTGATGAATTACTTTATGAAGCGATTCATGATAGATCTTTGAATAAAAAGCATGATTGCAATGATTTTATTATAAATTCTATTGATGTAAATTGTGCTAATAATATGCAAAACCCTAAGCTTGGGGATGATGGTTTTGCTATGTCCTCTACTTGTTGTAATGATCATGATTGGGGTGACTATTCTTATGATCTTGAAAATTTATTTAAGCCCCATGATGAATATGAGATTGATAATAGTGTTTGCAATATTATTGGAAGTGGGTTTGGAAGAGTGTCAACTTTAGATCCCACATATTTGGAGAATGTTCAATCTTATGAAATTTTTGATAAAAGTGGGTTTGGAGAGGTCATGACTTTAGTTAATGTTAATCCCACTATTTTGGAAGAGTGTCAACTTCGCATGCATGTGGATCGTGTTAAAAATATTTTATGTGATAGATATTTTGTTGAATTTTCTTATTATCCCACATGTAATTATTATGTGAGAGGAAAATATGATTGTAGAAATTTTCATGTTACTAAATTACCTCTCGTTATGTTGAGATTGCTATTGTTTCTTTCCACTTTCTTGCATATGCTAGTTTTTGCTTGCTATGATAATTTATTTGCCTATAAGATGCCTATGCATAGGAAGTATGTTAGACTTATATGTGTTTGTCACGTGTTTTATGATGCTCTCTTTTGTGCTTCAATTCTTGTCTTTCATGCGAGCATCATTGAAATTATCAATGCCTAGCTAGGGGCGTTAAACGATAGCGCTTGTTGGGAGGCAACCCAATTTTATTTTTGTTCCTTGCTTTTTGTTCCTTTTTAGTAATAAATAAATCATCTATCCTCTATTATGATTTTGTTTTTTATGTTTTAATTAGTGTTTGTGCCAAGTAAAGCCTTTAGGATCTTCTTGGGTGATTGTTATTTGATCTTGCTGTAAAAAACAGAAACTTTGCGCTCACGAGAATAATTTTCATTTTTTACCAGAGAGCGATAAAATACGGATTATAACTGCATTAGATCAATATACAAATTATTTTGGACGCGCGAATTTCTCATGATTTTTGGAGTTACAGAAGTATTCGAAACCTACAGATTGTTCTGTTTTTGACAGATTCTATTTTTCGTGTGTTGTTTGCTAATTTTGATGAATCTATGGCTAGTATCGGGGGGTATGAACCATAGAGAAGTTGGAATACAGTAGGTTTAACACCTATATAAATAAAGAATGAGTTGATTACAGTACCTTAAAGTGGTGGTTTGTTTTCTTATACTAACAAAGCTCATGAGATTTTCTGTTGAGTTTTGTGTTGTGAAGTTTTCAAGTTTTTGGGTAAAGATTTGATGGATTTTCGAATAAGGAGTGGCAAGAGCCTAAGCTTGGGGGTGCCCAAGGCACCCCAAGGTAAAATTCAAGGACAACCAAAAGCCTAAGCTTGGGGATGCCCCAGAAGGCATCCCCTCTTTTGTCTTCATCTATCGGTAACTTTATTTGAGGCTATATTTTTATTCACCACATGATATGTGTTTTGCTTGGAGCGTCTTGTATGATTTGAGTATTTGCTTTTTAGTTTACCACAATTATCCTTGCTGTACACACCCTTTTGGAGAGACACGCATGAATCGGAATTTATTAGAATACTCTATGTGCTTCACTTATATCTTTTGAGCTAGATAATTTTGCTCTAGTGCTTCACTTATATCTTTTTAGAGCACGGTGGTGGTTTTATTTTATAAAAATTATTGATCTATCATGCTTCACTTATGTTATTTTGAGAGTCCTTTAGAACAGCATGGTAATTTGCTTTGGTTATGAAATTAGTCCTAATATGATAGACATCCAAGATGGGTATAATAAAAACTTTCATATAAAGTGCATTGAATACTATGAGAAGTTTGATACTTGATGATTTTTTTGAGATATGAAGATGCTAATATTAGAGTCATGCTAGTTGAGTAGTTGTGAATTTGAGAGATACTTCTGTTAAAGTTTGTGATTCTCGTAGCATGCGCATATGGTGAACCGTTATGTGATGAAGTCGGAGCATGATTTATTTATTGATTGTTGTCCTTATGAGTGGCGGTCGGGGACGAGCGATGGTCTTTTCCTACCAATCTATCCCCCTAGGAGCATGCGCGTAGTACTTTGTTTTGATAACTAATAGATTTTTGCAATAAGTATGTGAGTTCTTTATGACTAATGTTGAGTCCATGGATTATACGCACTCTCACCCTTCCACCATTGCTAGCCTCCCTAGCACCGCGCAACTTTCGCCGGTACCATAAACCCACCATATACCTTCCTCAAAACAGCCACCATACCTACCTATTATGGCATTTCCATAGCCATTCCGAGATATATTGCCATGCAACTTTCCACCGTTCCGTTTATTATGACACGCTTCATCATTGCCATATTGCTCTGCATGATCATGTAGTTGACATCGTATTTGTGGCAAAGCCACCGTTCATAATTCTTTCATACATGTCACTCTTGATTCATTGCATATCCCGGTACACCGCCAGAGGCATTCACATAGAGTCATATTTTGTTCTAAGTATCGAGTTGTAATTCTTGAGTTGTAAGTAAATAAAAGTGTGATGATCATCATTATTAGATCATTGTCCCAGTGAGGAAAGGATGATGGAGACTATGATTCCCCCACAAGTCGGGATGAGATTCCGGACGAGAAAAAGAGGCCATAAAAAAGAGAGAAATGCCCAAATAAAAAAATGAGAGAAAAGAGAGAAGGGCAATGCTACTATCCTTTTTCCACACTTGTGCTTCAAAGTAGCACCATGATCTTCATGATAGAGAGTCTCCTATTTTGTCACTTTCATATACTAGTGGGAATTTTTCATTAGAGAACTGGGCTTGTATATTCCAATGATGGGCTCCCTCAAAATGGCCTAGGTCTTCGTGAGCAAGCGAGTTGGATGCACACCCTCTTAGTTTCTTTTATTGAGCTTTCATACACTTATAGCTCCAGTGCATCCGTTGCATGGCAATCCCTACTCACTCACATTGATATCTATTGATGGGCATCTCCATAGCCCGTTGATACACCTAGTTGATGTGAGACTATCTTCACCTTTTTTTCATCTGCACAACCACCATCCTATTCCACCTATAGTGCTATGTCCATGGCTCACGCTCATGCATTGCGTGAAGATTGAAAAAGTTTGAGAATATCAAAAGTATGAAACAATTTCTTGGCTTTTCATCGGGGTTGTGCATAATTTAAATATTTTGTGTGATGAAGATAGAGCATAGCTAGACTATATGATTTTGTAGGGATAACTTTCTTTGGCCATGTTATTTTGAGAAGACATGATTGCTTGGTTAGTATGCTTGAAGTATTATTGTTTTTATGTCAATATTAAAATTCTGTCTTGAATCTTTCGGATCTGAACATTCATGCCACAATAAAGAAAATTACGTTGATAATTATATTAGGAAGCATTCCACATCAAAAAATTTGTTTTTATCATTTACCTACTTGAGGACGAGCAGTAATTAAGCTTGGGGATGTTGATACATCTCCAATGTATCTATAATTTTTGATTGTTCCATGCTATTATATTATCTCTTTTTGATGTTTAATGGGCTTTAATATGCACTTTTATATTATTTTTGGGACTAACCTATTAACCCGGGATGATTAAGATTGTCTATGAATAATATTTGATTCTTCTCTGAATTCTTATATGCATGATTTGCTATCTTTGCAAGTCTCTTTGAAATATCAGTTTGGTTTGGCCTACTAGATTGATCTTTCTTGCGGAGAAGTGCTTAGCTTTCGGTTCAATCTTGCGGTGTCCTTTTCCAGTGACAGTAGGGGCAGCAAGGCATGTATTATATTGTTGCCATTGAGGATAAAAAGATGAGGTTTATATCATATTGCTTGAGTTTATCCCTCTACATCATGTCATCTTGCCTAATGCGTTACTCTGTTCTTATGAACTTAATACTCTAGATGCATGCTAGATAGCGGTTGATGTGTGGAGTAATAATAGTAGATGCAGAATGGTTTTGGTCTACTTGACACGGACGTGATGCCTATGTTCATGATCATGCCTAGATATCATCATAACTATGCGCTTTTCTATCAATTGCTCGACAGTAATTTGTTCACCCACCGTAATATATGCTATCTTGATAGAAGCCACTAGTGAAATCTATGGCCCCCGGGTCTACTTCACATCATATAAGTTTCCGATCTAGAATTGTAGTTTACTATTTATTTTGCAATCTTTACTTTTCAATCTATACAACAAAAATACCAAAAATATTTATCTTATTATCTTCATCAGATCTTACTTTCGTAAGTGACCGTGAAGGGATTGACAACCCCTTTATCGCATTGGTTGCGAGATTCTTGTTTGTTTGTGCAGGTACTAGGCGACTTGCGTGTAGTCTTCTACTGGATTGATACATTGGTTCTCAAAAACTGAGAAAAATACTTACGCTACTTTGCTGCATCACCCTTTCCCTCTTCAAGGGAAAACCAATGCATGCTCAAGAGGTAGCATTCTCCGATGAAAGTTGTCTTCTTGGGGTCCGTCGGGTGAACTTGAAATTTAACTATTTCTTCCAATGGTTTAAAGGAGGTGGATTTGGGCCGTTTATCAAGGATTGTGTCGTCCCTATCCACCATGGAGCAAATTTGTCTCCTCGGTCACGGGAATCCTCCAGTTTTATTCGGGTTTTTTCTCAAACTGGTTTTTTCCCGGTTCACTGGTCACTTCCGAGACAGTTTTATTCATTATTTTTTCTTTCTATTTTTATTGCATACTTTTTTTAATTCGTGTTTTTTTTCAAAATAGATGATTTTCCTTTTAAAAAAGTAGACGACCATTTTTTCTAAATCAACGATCTTTTTTCAAATGTGATGATTTTTTTTAAATTCGATGATTTCAAATTTGATGGACTTTTTTAAAATTGGAAAACTTTATTTTTCAAATTCAATAAATTTTGTCTAAATTTGATGAACTTTTATAAATTTTGATGAACTTTTTTCAAATTTGTGAACATTTTTTAAATTCGATAATTTTTTCGTATTTGTGAATTTTTTTCAAATTTCATCGAAGGAAAAAAAGTTCATGCAAAAATGAAAAAAAGTCATCGATTTGAAAAGAGTTCATGAACTGAAAAGAAAATCAAACAAGGAAGAAGAAAAAAGAGAAAAAAAAGGAAAAATAAAACAATATATAAAAAGAAAATATGTAGCTTGTCAGACCTTCCTAAGTGGCCGATTGGTTAGTGCAATGGTTGACAAAACATGAGGACACTAGTTCAATTCACACTGCACGCATAATTTTCTCTCTCTTATGTTTCCTCTTCCTATTGGAAGCGCCCCGGGCCTATCCGGCCCAATCAATACTATTTTTTCTTTTTGTTTCCTTTTTCGAGATTTTGGTTTTCCTTGATATTATTTTTTATCTTATTTTCATTTTCCTTTCCTTTTCCAACAGTTGTTCTGAATTTTTTTAAAATTTTCATATTTCCTAAAATTTGTTCAATTTTTCAAAAAATGTTTCTGTTTTGTTTTTTGTTAGAAACTCCAAAATTTGAATTTTATAAAATGTTCGAAAATTATAAAATGACTTTAAAAAATTGCTCAATTCTTTTCGAAAAATGTTCAAAAATTCAAAGAAATATATAATTTTAAATTACAAGAATGTTCGGAAATTCAATGAAATTTAGAATCCGAAATTTTAAAAATAATCACAAAATTTCACAAATTTTTCCTTCTAGAAATTTGAAAAATTGTTCCCCTTTTAATAATTTGCTCACAAATTCAGAAAATGTTAATGTTTTGCAAAATTTGTTTGAAAATTCCAAAAAAATGGGGAGTTTCATGAAATGTTGATGTTTAAAAAAATCATAATTTCAAAAATGTTAATGTTTTAAATCATGTTCCTATTTCTCAAAAAACATTCACGTTTTCATAAAATTGCTCATAATTTAGTAAAATATTCGCGTTTTCCATTTGTTCCTGTTTTTCCTAATTTTTTTGAGATTCCCAAAAAATGTTTGCGTATTCATAAAATTTAAAATTTATTTAGAGTTTCAAAAAAAATATTTTAAAGGATCCAGCACTGGTTGCTATAATTTTGCGCGGCTCATTAATGACTTGGGCTGGTTGGCTCCACTAAAATTGTACCCCCTTTAACGTTTGTGAGGTCTAGGGTTCGATTCTCAGGCACTTCTCTTTTTCGGCATTTAACTTCACACCAACAAAGGCGTGCTTGCGCAGTGCAACCAGTGGACCGGCCCACTCGAGAGGCGCCCCTTTGGGTATGGGCGGTACATACACAAGGCGCTTTTGACATGGATGACGTATTTTTAGAAATACCATCCTATCCATTATACGAATATGAGAGATCTTATATATTGATGTGTTAAGTGGTTGTAGCGAAGCAATTCATCGCCGTGAAGGATGAACACCACGACATTCGAGGATGGGTGTGGCTAAGTTTTAATCGACTGAGACTTAACCAAGTCTTCATCAAGTGAGACGGGATATGAAAAAAGAAAAAAAAATCATGTATGAATCTTGATGCAAGATAAAAGAAATATAGCATCGACACATAATGCAAAAGCTGTTGGAGGATGTATCCCCAAGAGAAAAGAAATGTGATACTACTGTATTTCCAGGGATCCAGCTTGGGAATCCGGAGCAGCAGCAAACCCCATGGGTGACACGCCTCTCCGTGCCCATTGCACACACCCCAATGAGCCTCCCACTACACATCATTTTCAGCTAGACTAGTACTAGTGACTAGTCCATCCTCCAACGAAAGGAAAGCAAGCAACGGCGTTTGGTGCGTCGTGTATGCCCGCCCCCGCCAAGAGAGGAAGATAGAGAAACCAAGCCAAACCGTATAGGAGTGCTCGCTGAATTAGATACTCCTTTCTTTCTTGCTGTGTCCGTCACACATTCCTATGCGCACGCTTCCCCACGCACACACGCTCTCTGCGTATAGATGCCGTGCTCACTAGAGCGGCGACGATACGGCATCATAAACACTTTGCCACTTGTGCATGGTCATGGTCAGTCACCACTCCAGCTCCCGTCGCCCGTCGGTACTCCTACCACTACTCCTCCTACTCCTACTCCTAGGCGGGCGAGTATAGCAGTGTGATGTGCCATCCATCCATCCATCCATCGTTGATCGTTGGCTGGGCTGGCATAGTGAGTGAGTGAGTGGGTGGCGGTGGACTGGTGGTGACAGTGAGCTGCAAACCTTGGACATGAATTGAGGGGCACCCATCTTTTCCTGTCCATGACTGTCCGAGTGATGGATGGATGGATGGATTGATTGATTGATCTGTGATGCCTCACTAGCTCAGCTCCCCTCCGCTTTGTGGCAAATCGCATCAGCAACAGGGACCTCCTCTCCTCTCCTCTCCTCTCCTATGGTGTGACTATTTGTTGCGATTTTTCTTCCACCTCCCCCTCTTTCTCTTTCCATATCCTCCTCCTGCTGGTTCCTCCTTCCTTGGTCCTCGTCTCACCAACACACACACAGAGTCAGAGAGAGGGAGAATCAAAGAAGAAGAAGAAGATGGAGAGGAGGAGGAAGGCAATGTGGCTGTACCCGAAGGTGGTCGGCTTCAACCCTCCCGAGAGATGGGGGCACTCCGCCTGCTTCTTCGAGGGAGTCATTTACGTCTTCGGGGTATGTATGTATGTATATAATATATCTCTTGGGTTTGCTAGCTAGTTCGTCAGTTCCATTTTGCTGCTAGAGCTAGACTAGTTTCTCTTGACTGGCCCAGCGTCTTCTTCTTTTCGTCAGATTAGAGATTAGAATAAAAAAAAATAACCATCAAGACACTCTAGGTTGCAGTCTCTTTTTGGGCAGGAAGAAATGCCCTTTTTGGTGTGTTACTTAATACGGAGTAATAATAATCCTGTGGGGTTCTCTTTGTTTTGTCATGTTGCCACTCCCAGTCCCAGTGAAGCACTCTGAAATTTACTTTTCTTTCATCTAAGGGATGCTGCGGCGGCCTGCATTTCAGCGACGTGCTCACCCTCAACCTGGACACAATGGCGTGGAGCTCCCTGGCGACCAAGGGGCAGAGGCCCGGGACACGGGATAGCCACGGCGCCGCGCTCATCGGCCACCGGATGCTCGTCTTCGGCGGCACCAACGGCAACAAGAAGGTGAACGACCTTCACGTGCTGGACCTACGCACCAAGGAGTGGAGCAGGCCTCCCTGCAAGGGGACCCCGCCCTCGCCAAGGGAGAGCCACACCGTCACCACGGCGGCCGGCGGCGACAAGCTGGTGGTCTTCGGCGGGAGCGGGGAAGGGGAGGGGAACTACCTCAACGACGTGCACGTGCTGGACCTGCCCACCATGACGTGGACGTCGCCACGGGTCACCGGCGAGGTCGTCCCCGCGCCCAGGGACAGCCACGGCGCCGTCACGGTCGGCAACAGGCTCTTCGTCTACGGAGGGGACTGCGGAGACCGCTACCTCGGCGAGGTGGACGTGCTCGACATGGACACCATGGCATGGTCAAGGGTAATCGTCATGTCTTTTTTTTATCTCTTTTTTTTCGAAGGAGGATCGCCCCCGGCCTCTGCATCCGACAGATGCATGCGTAGGGTAGATGAATTTATGTTCATTTCGTTGCTTGACAGTTTTCAGTAAAAGGAGCCTCACCTGGTGTCCGGGCAGGTCATGCAGCCCTTGGCATTGGATCTAAGGTCAGCACCATGTACTGAAACGTTACTACTCCGTGAAGAAATAAATCATCCTATTTCGCAAAAAAATAAATCATCCTAAATAAGTACTACTAAAGCTTATCTGTATGTATATATAGATCTATGTAATTGGAGGAGTTGGTGATAAGCAATACTACAGTGATGCATGGATTCTTGATGTGGTTGATCGGTCTTGGACTCAACTTGAGACGTGCGGGCAGCAACCCCAGGGCCGGTTTTCTCATTCAGCAGTCATCATGAATACTGATATTGCAATCTATGGAGGGTAATCTTTCTTGCACAAACAAATAAGTACATTCTACTTGCTTCAGTACCACCAATTTGGCATACCTTGAAATTGCACAGATGCGGTGAAGATGAACGGCCCCTGAATGAGCTACTCGTTCTGCAATTAGGCTCTGGGCATCCAAATGGCCGATACAACATCTCCATGTGCAAGATTTTGAGCAACCACTGGAGTCAGGAGAAGCGCAAGCTGTTGAGAGCACAACACGTGAGTACCTTAACCCTTTTACTCCCTCCATTCCATATTAATTAATTAATTCTCGTTGATTTAGCAGTACAACTTTGTGCTAAATTAGCGACATTTAATATGGTACGGAGGGATTCTTATTAGTATGCAAACACATACTCTATGTGATACACAATATGGTATGGTACTACAGCACAAGGATGCAAGCCCAAGCAACCGGGAACTCGGTCATAAACCTGGAGAAGCAGAAATTGAGCAAATTAGAAACCCTTTCCTCCGTGGTCTAGGTAAGTGAATATCTCATCTTGCCAAAGCAATTCCTATATATTGGTCAAGTCTTGCATTTATTATCGATAATCTGTTGGTTCACATGTTTAGAAAATGGGCATGTGAAAAGAAGAAAAACTGGAGATGCTGGTCCAAATGAGATGGAGTTGGAGCAGGAGGAGCACTCACTATCGCTGTCCCAGCATTCGTCCCCTTCCCAGTCCGAAAAAGATCAGGAGCAGAATGGAGCTCAGATGATTTCAGGCGGGTTAATCTCATCAGCAATGCAACCGTTGGTTCGTCTTAACGCCAACGGTTCTCGAAGGACTAGCGGAGGCATCAAGACTGACCAGTTTGTCCGCGGCATTGCACCGCAGCAACGACACGAAATGCAGTTCCTAACAGCTGAAGCTAAGCAGCAGCACAGGCCATCCGGCCCACCTCTTGTATGCCTCTCTCTCCCTTCCACAACACTAGCTAGTAGTAGTAGCTTATGTGGGCATGTTTCTTGATGGCTATCGTGTCTGGTGGTTTGATCTGCAGATTGGAGCTGAGGTTCATGGGACGGTTGATGGAGCTTTCGACTCGGGGTATCTGGTCACAGCCGTCGTCAGTGGGCAGCTTTTCAGAGGCGTTCTGTTCGCTCCTGTAAGCTTATCCATCCATCTGGAACTAATCACAAATGTAACCTACAAGTTATTGAGGTTGTGGCATTCCATTTTTAATGTCAGGGACCCGGAGTAACAGCGCCAAGACCTGTAATGCAGCATCAGATTCTCAATAGCTCGGCGATTCCTCCCCAGCACCAGCACGCCTTCCCGGTTCACGCCCGACCGCTGCCGCAGGCCACAGGCTTTGTACGGCCTGACTACAGTCACCATGCTCGGCGTGGGTTCCCGGCCAGACTTGTCAAGTCCGAGCCGGAGAGGAGCGGCAGTGACCTTCACCATGTTGTGCTCACGCTCGGAGGCCCAGGAGGGGGCAACTGACCCTATTTCCGGAAACACTTCGAGCTCCTCCTCGCATTCGTCTCTTGAAGTTGCTCTGTAAAATATATATTCTACTAGTTGAGGAAAATAAGCCTTCATGGTTTCAGTATTTCTGCGACTGCGGCTCTAATGCTCTAGCAGAGTCGTCATATGGCCCGGATCACCATAATAATCGACTAATCGTATCAATACGATGATTTTGGCTGAAAACCACACTCTAACAGAGTCGTCGTCCAGCTCTCGGTCTGTATAATTTATGGAGCGTGCGCCATATCCCGCCCGCAACCGCAAACCCTCCATATTTGAATGCTGGGGGAGTGAACTATTCGAGCTAGAGCTGGAGGGAAGTTTCACCTCGGCCTTTCCTCCTGCGTGTAGCCTAGTCAATGGCGTTGTTGTTCGTATGGCTACCACTTTTGCGCTTGTCAATGCAGTAGCTACATATCCCATATCCATCACGAAGAGCGTCAATTAATGGCCACAACGCTTCTCACTCTCATTTCCCACTCGAGCATGCCCATTTGTGGATATTGCTCGCATACAAACACGTCATCGTGCACCCTCGACGCCGGGGATGATACACCGTAGCTCACGCTCACGTCGAAGGAGACCGTCCGGAAGTGTGATATGCGAGCAATCTGGCTGACGCTTTTTATACATCCAAAACCCCACACGCCCGAGAAGACCCCGCCAGGGCGCGCAACGGCTATGGTCTGCCCTACGTCGACCTGATCGCCCCTAGGGCCTCGAGGTCGCCGCACTACAAACGAAGAACGAGAAGAAGAATCAGGGTTAAGAAGAGAAGATAGAAAGTAGATGTTTTTGTCGATTGTATGTTGTTCAATCGGTCGTCACCTCTCATTTGTTTATGTGGCGGCTAGACTTCCTATACAAGAAAAGGACTTCAAATTTCATCCAAATCCTTCCAAAATCAACTGAACTCGTTTTTAGGTAAGTCTAAGACATCAATTCGATTTTTGGATCCTACTGGCCACAAACGACCTTTGATGAAAATGAGCTCAAAAGAAAGTTTAACCGTTTCAAAGAGGCGAAGAACTTTCATGATGAACGTTTTTGATTGAGGTCATATTCAGGGCTGAATCACTCGTGCAAGCAGGCAATCAGTGGTGCTACCCATCAGACATCAGTTATATGGCTGTGTGATGGGACGCGCCACTTTTGGCTCGTGGTAGGGTTGCACTTCAATGGCTTTAACTTTTGCATACAACTTTGGATTAAGACGGTTTTTATATCAAAATCGACCATTTCGACAAGACGAAGACAATTCATATAGAAAGTTTTCTCATATGAGTACGTCTTGGAGGTGTAATTGGCCAAACAGTACTCTGAGTGCCAAAATCTTAGTAGTTCGAGCACATTTTCGGCCCTTTAAATGAGATTGGATGGTGATGACCCAAACATCAAAATTTCTCATTTGACTATACGGAACTTTCACACATTGAGAACTCTTCCATTTGAGACCATCTTAATTAAGTTTGTAACCATGCCAAAATCTGATGTCAACACATGGCCCCCTTGTTTTTGGGCAAAGCTTGTGTGCCGAAAATAATGTGCACGGAGCTTTTTTTAAGGATGATGTGAACACTCGATTGGCAATTTCGTACGTTCTTAGGGCGATAAGTATTTATCGGCCATTACTTGTTTGAACCCTTGATGCAAACTTGGGTGAAACCTTCTCAACTTCATTAAAAATCCGGTGATAAAGTTCCATAGATATGTATCTCAATGCCATCCTCAGGACCATATTGTTCACCCTTTCGCTAGAATTTTGTAGATAATCAAGAATGAACAATCCTTGCTTTCACCTGCATAAAAAATTCATTAGTGGCTGAAGCGGCGGGCTTCGGTTTGGCCTTACCTATATTGGTGAGGCCAAGCATCGGCTATTGATAGATATGCAATATACCATGATCAACATGGTAGTCGGATGCTTGTTGTGCCAACTCATTTGCTCTCCAATTGTCATGTCTAGATATATGAGCAATATTAAAGCAACTTAAGGTAAAATTTACATCTAGTCATACCTCAAGATAAACTAGAAGTGATTCGTCAAAACATTGATAAACCTTGGATATTTGTTGCACTACTCATAACGAATCACCAAAAGCCTCAATATGTGTAGCACCTATGGCAACGAAAAGCTCCAAGCCGGATTACATTGCATATTTGGCTTTGATTATTGTACAAAAAATGTTTTAAGTGGCATGAGGCTTCACAAAATAGCACCATCAGGAGATATATAAACAAGACCAATACCTCTTTATAGACCATGAGGCTTTGTATCATCTTGATGCTACATTTTAAAGATAAAAAAACACTCTTTATCGAGAAAGAAGTTTTTTTAGCTCTGTGTTTCCAATGTTTGCAATAGATGGGAGTGTAGTTCTTTTGCTGCATGTGCACTTCTATATTTAGACCTTTGGATCTAAAAATGGGTGGTTATTGATGTTTCTGTCATTGATCTAGGAGCGTCTTGGTGTTTTTGCTGCATGCCCAGTATTATACTCTCCTATTATGCAAAGGCACTATTCAAGACCTTAGGAAGATTAAACATTTCCAAATTCTAGTGTTGAGTTATATGCTCTTTTTGAGTTACAAATGTCATAAAACTTGCTTGCCAAAGGTGGTTATTTTTGGGTATGACTATATCTATCCTCCTTTTTCATTTCCTATGCCACTAGAAAAAAATGCTAATGCTCATATTTTAGTATGTAATGCCAAAGAAATGCTAATGCTAACAGTTGTAGATGTGTAATACTCTCTTTTAGTTTAGTATATATCAATTGTAGGAGCCTCTCCAGTTGTAAGTTCCCTCAAAAGAGGGCAATTAAGATGGTTTGGCTGCTGATTTTTTTCTCTTACTCACCTGTGAACGGTTAAAATACATGGCGTCCTAACTTATTAGTTACACAGTGTTGGACTAGATAGTTGCCATTATATAGTGCACCCTTAGTGCCTTGATAATATGTTATAAAATGTGAAATTGGGCAATACATTTGGAGTACTTCCGTAACAAGATGTTTCATACACTTTCCTGCTTGGACATTCTCATATTAGTTTCCTTCTCACTATCCTCTCGACTTTGCAGCTTCGTGTTGTAAGACTTTAGATAATAATCAAATTATATAGTAATTGGAGACTTGTAAGAGGGAACTCCTGTAGGCAACATCCTGGGCAGGGCTTCTGATCAATGCCCAGTTCAGGACAAAAGACATCATAGCTGGCCTAAATGAAGGCAACCTATGAAGACTGGAGAAAGATACTCACGTTTTTGTTTTACAATGTAGCATTTATGGCGCGGCTTACTCTGTAACAAATCCTACTAGTAGAATGCCCGTGCGCCTCCACGGGCTTCTAAAATATTTTGTTGAAGATATATAAAAATATGTTAAATTTTGTAGGTAGAGACAATATACCATGGTCACGATCGCATAATAATGAAAGTCCACTTCACTTGTAATATAAACTGATAAGAAAATGGCAAAATGACAATGTATATGTATAAAGTGATGATCCAAATAAAAATCTATTGCAAATTATTGAGATCTATTTGATGCGCTTAAGAAATTCTTGCACAATATCAGGAAAGTTGTCTTTAGCTTAATTGGCACGATGTTTGAGCAAACATAATAAAAACTGATTCCTCAACTTATACCCATCCGGCAAAAGCAATATATGTACTTAGCACGAATACTTCACGTGGAAGGTCTAAAAACATGTGTAACATACAAAAAAACATGTGTAACGGACAATACTCACCATTCAAACCGGCTTCACCAGGTCTTTAACATTCCACGAGAGCACAAAATGAAAAACAAAATAGCCAGACAAATCCCTACAATTTACTAAATTGTTATTACATTAAATATGGTGATAACAAAAATAAATGTTTATATTCTGAATTTATTACCAGTCTACACTCGCTGGAATACCATTAGGAAATAAATGTTGCCATTTTGATATATCAGAATTCCATCCCGGTTGCTTTATTTCGAGCGCTTCTTTGAATTCCCTCACAAGACTTGTTAATTTCACTAAGTGCCTCAGAATTTTAAGCTGTGACGACTGTGTTGTATGAATAGGGTCCAGAATAGATACACATCGTGCCTCTTTGTCGATGATAAATCTACAAGTGGTAGCTATTAGAAACAACAATAAACCATGACAAAAAATGGACAAAATACCTTACTTACCATGTTGCACGATGAACTGTTGTTGTCTATCCCAGGCCAGCTAAAAAAACAAGGTTGCCAACATCTGAATAGTTTCCTTATCGCAAAACTTTTGATCTCGTGTTGAATCCAGCATCATGTACTGAGTAAAAAATCCTATTTGGAAACATGTTGATACTAACAATATTGAATGAATAAATATGATAACTTACATAAAATTGTAGATCCATATAGTGTATAGGAGGGTATGTGAACAATACTCCCTCGTCACATGCCAGTATACTCACGGTGATGTTGAAACAATCATTGTCCATAGACCGCTCCATGTTAAGTATGCCTCATTCCTACCTGAAAACTGGACGGTAAGAGTAATAATAATGTATATTGGCACATTGCATATTGATAAATGATACTTACTCCTACACACCCGGCATCATTGGTCGACATAATGTAGTTGCAGAGGCCGGCAAGTAATTCATATTGATTCATGGGCATGATGGGGATTGGGGTAGGACGTCTGTCTTTGTCTCTGTCAAGTGGATCTTCGAGGAGCTCGAGATGAGAATTAGGTAAAGTTTCTTCTTCGTCATATTGATTGCATATCAGACATACTTTTAGCTTATTTGGTTCTGAATTAAGCAAAATGACAGCTAATTTTCGTCGAAAATGTTTCATATCCTCCTTAAAAAAATTGATATAGTATTTTGAGATAAAATAATAAGATAATGTATAAAAATAAAATACCTGGGTGAAATAGAACTATATTTGCAGCTGATGTATGAGCTCAAAAGTGTATCGAAGCGTGCACACTTAAGTACATATTGTGTATTGTATTTTTCTCCTAACCCTGCTACATACCTTTTCAAAGTTTCAACTGCATTAATTCAATAGGCAAATATTAAACTCTAAAAGATAACTAAACTCTCATTGTTTCGATGAAAATATATTTATATAGTTAAGACACAATTTTCTGTAACAGAATGACATAACCGAAAATGGTTTCTTGTTCACTATAAAATACGAGCCTGAACAACATCAGAGTAGCAGGGGTGATTGCATGTGAAAAGGGAAACTTGAAGAACATAATTTAATCCCTAAAGGAACACTACTGACCATACCCTGTTCCGAACCAGCGGTGTCGATGTGGTGCACCACCGCAAACACCTCTATTGTTCTGTTGTTCATCACCTACGGTCGTATGCACCGGTTAGCGCCATCTTGATGTTCCCTATTTTACAAAGATGGAGATCAAAAAATTTAGAATAGGCATGTTTGTTACCAACTACATCAAGAAACGACCACATTAAGAACTCGAGTTATAGGAAGAAATTTCAGCATCAGTCAAAAGGAAATGGGCAAATATTGTATTACAGCCACCTACAATATATTGCATTACAGCTACGAAACTATAGTATATATGCAATATAAAATTGGGTAATTAATTCGATGCCAGATAACTAAGGTGCAATAATGGTGTTGTACGCTTATTCTGGACATCAAAATCTAGATTAGTTACCCATACATGCACAAAAAAAACTCCCCCATACTCTATTCATTTGTTGAACCATTTCATCAAGGCGGTCTACTAACCTACACACCCAAGAACTTCTATCCATATTAAATCTCTTCGGTCTATTGCGTTCATCCATTCAGGACGATCTTCGCTTCCCTTTGCTTTGGTCTATTGTGTTGTTCCCTCTCTCCTAAATAAATACCAATGTTAGCAGTGGATTTACAAATTTTATGGAGAGACACCTTGGTGCTGCAAGATCTGAAGAAAGAGGCTGACCTTGATGCTGCAAGCTAATATAGATTAAGGAGGCAATGGCTACAGGAGTTGGATCTTGGATGTATGTGCAACCATGGTCTTGTTTTGGTGACCACTGACCAGTACCTCACTACTGCAGGATGCTGCTAACGCGACACTACGATCAGAGACCCTTCGACGAAATTGTGTGTGATGCAATAATCGTAAATGGTGGTGTAAAAGAACCATCAAAAAGGTGCAAAACGTTTGCGATGGCGGAGCCATCAAACACGGTTCACATTTTTAGTTGCGTGTGCGATGCAAATCATATGGTTTAGTTCAATGAATTGTTTATGATTATGTGAAACAAAAGAAACGGGCAGCCAGATGAAGGTGTGTGCGATATACAACATACGGTTCACTCGAATGAACTGTTTGTGATGAGGAGGAACAATAGAAATGAGCAGCTAGATAAAGGTATGTGCGATTGAGGGCATATGCTTCAGAAGGGATTAACCGTTTGCAATTAGGCAACAGAAAAAAATGGGTCAGCCAGATCAAAGTGTCTGCGATTGATGGCATACACTTCACACAGATGAACTGTTTGCGATTAGTCACAACAAACTAAAACAGTTAGATAGATCAACATGTGTGAGCTAGACGGGCACACACATTCTAATTAAAAGAAGCGTACGCGATGGTAATAACGAGCGCGCACGGTTATTGGAACAAGACGCGTGCTGCCATTGTCTATTGCGGTGCACCCTATGGTGCAAACGCCACGTACGCGGCCGAGAAGGCGTACGTGCCCACGTTACGCCTTCCAGGAATAGTGCTGCACTTATAACCATTAGTAAATTTTGAGCCTGGATCCCGTCACATTCCAAATTGCAAACCTGTTCACATCGATCAAAACCTAAACGGTTTCCCAATTAGGAGTGTATTAGTACTCGGTTATAAATACTACTACTCCAAGATGACTGCACATTCCTCCTCAACTTCTCATCCATAAAAACAAACAAGTCATTCATCATTGTTCCCTTGCGTCTGCCATGGCCAGCGTGAGTTCTGGATCGAGAGATTTCCACCAGGGATATCCGAGCATGGAAGCGGAAGCACGAGAGATGTCCCGCCTCGCCGTGAACACATCCGACATGTCCTGTCGCGCGGCCGTAGCAGCACAGAGGTCCCACCGCGCTGCCGAAGCAGCACGAAGGTCCCGCCATGCCGTCGATGCGGTAGACTGGTCCGGCCACGCCGTGGAAGCAGAAGAGATGTCTAGTCGCACCGCGAATGCAACAGAGATGTCCTCCCGCGCCGCGGCGGCCTGGGAAAATGTCTCGCAGGAAGGCGAGGACTCTTACAGGCGCATGCATGTGATCGTCCATAGCCAGATGGATCAGATCTTCGACTGTGCGAGGTTGCAGGACGACATGAAAGCCTCTTTTGAACAGGCTACCGGCGTCATCCGGCAACTAAATGAGAGCAATGCGAAACTTCGGGCCGAGCGCGACCTACTGAGGGCGAAGATCGTCAAAAGTATAGAGCAGCAAGAGGAGACCACTGCCTTGTTGAAGAGGACCAGCGTCATCGTCGACAAACTTATGGACAAGAATGCCATGTTACGCATCGAGCGCAGAAGGCTGGTGGAGGAATCCGTGGATGCTCTCAAGCAGCATCTTGAGGACAACAAAGAGCTCATCGCTGCTCGCCACAGAGACTAGTTCTTGTGACCTGCAGCAATGCATCAAGAAAGTAGAGATTAGCGAGCCAGATTGTTGTCTTCCTTCTTCTTTTGCCTTTATGTATTTCGGGCGTTGCCGCATGTGGCTTTTTAAATTATGTTCCTTTTTTGCGGGGATTTTAATTATGTTCCTAAATATGTAAGACAATTATTATCCACTATCATCGCCTTTATATTCACCATGCTTGCTATAAGTCGCAGTCGATGCTATATAGGCCCATCGGATCTTACATCAAGATCCATGCCAAACATTCTTTTCAGATGTTCATTTTTCTCTCTTAAATCTCAGTCCAGTGCGACATATAGCCACACTGTAGAATAGGGGCTGGGACACCATTAATGGAGACGTTGGGACGAAGGTGCGCGACGGGTAGAGGTCAAAGGGCCCTTCTCCTGATGAGCATGCGCAGGGGTCTGATCACACGCCTCCCGTACTCAAATAGCTACCCCGCACAGCACCTCCTAGCCAATAAAAAAAGGGGACGCATGGCGTCACGTATTTGGTAAGTAGAACACCCACAGTTTCAATAATACTTGTGTTTCCGATTTGTAACGTGACAACACTTGTTCCAAAATGACTTTGTTGATTGTTAATGTGTGCGCCTTCGCAAATCAGACAGAAAAATTACCACAACATGTTGGTGCCATGTCATGACACCATGCCAAGTTTCATGATTTTCAAGCGTGTTTTGGATTTACAACAATTAAAAAACCAAGTTCCTCAATCTTTCCGGCCGAGCCACAATGCCCAGATGTTTGAATTTCATTCCCATTTCTTGCATGGGACCTACAAATTCACCCAAGGACACACATGCAATTTTTCAACCAACATTGGTGCACCGGAGCATGTTGATATGTCCATTTTGCATCATGCTTTTATATCAATATTTATTGCATTATGGGCTATTATTACACATTATGTCACAATACTTATGTCTATTCTCTCTTATTTTACAAGGTTTACATAAAGAGGGAGAATGCCGGCAGCTGGGATTCTGGCTGGAAAAGGAGCAAATATTAGAGACCTATACTACACAGCTCCAAAAGTCCTGAAACTTCACGGATGATGTTTTCCAAATATATAAAAAACATTGAGCGCAAGAACTTCACCAGGGGGGCCACACCCTGCCCACGAGGGTGGGGGGCGCGCCCCCTACCTCGTGGGCCCCCTGGTGGCCCTCCGGTGACCATCTTCTGCTATATGGACTCTTTCGATGGGAAAAAAATCATAAGCCATCTTCTCGGAAGAAACTCCGCCGCCACGAGGCAGAACCTTGGCGGAACCAATCTAGGGTTCTGGCGGGGCTGTTCTGCCGGGGAAACTTCCCTCCCGGAGGGGGAAATCATCGCCATCGTCATCACCAACGCTCCTCTCATCGGGAGAGGGCAATCTCCATCAACATCTTCATCAGCACCATCTCATCTCAAAACCCTAGTTCATCTCTTGTATCCAATTCTTGTCTCCAGGTCCGGGATTGGTGCTAATAGGTTGCTAGTAGTGTTAATTACTCCTTGTAGTTGATGCTAGTTGGTTTAATTGGTGGAAGATCATATGTTCAGATCCTATATGCACATTAATACCCCTCTGATTATGAACATGTTTATGCTTTGTGAGTAGTTACTTTTGTTCCTGAGGACATGGGAGAAGTCTTGCTATTAGTAGTCATGTGAATTTGGTATTCGTTCGATATTTTGATGAGATGTATGTTGTCTCTCCTATAGTGGTGTTATGTGAATGTCGACTACATGACACTTCACCATTGTTTGGGCCTAGAGGAAGGCATTGGGAAGTAATAAGTAGATGATGGGTTGCTAGAGTGACAGAAGCTTAAACCCTAGTTTATGCGTTGCTTCGTAAGGGGCTGATTTGGATCCATATGTTTCATGCTATGGTTAGGTTTACCTTAATACTTTTTTGTATTCGCGGATGCTTGCAATAGAGGTTAATCGTAAGTGGGATGTTTGTCCAAGTAAGGGCAACACCCAAGCACTGGTCCACCCAGATTCCAAATTATCAAAGTACCGAACGCAAATCATATGAACGTGATGAAAACTAGCTTGACGATATTCCCATGTGTCCTCGGGAGCGCTTTACATCATATAAGAGTTTGTCCAGGCTTGTCCTTTGCTACAAAAAAGGATTGGGCCACCTTGCTGCACCTTATTTACTTTTGTCACTTGTTGCTCGTCACAAATTATCTTATCACAAAACTATCTGTTACCACTTATTTCAGTACTTGCAGAGAATACTTTGCTGGAAACCGCTTATCATTTCCTTCTGCTCCTCGTTGGGTTTGACACTCTTACTTATCGAAAGGACTACGATAGATCCCCTATACTTGTGGGTCATCACATGTGCTTGTAGTTCAAATTTGAATTATACACATTAAATGCCCAGAAACTCAATTAATGCATAAAAAAGGCCAAACGAACCCGGAATAATTCTAAAATTTAGCACGATACTTCTATTTGGTCTAATCTTCTTGTGTAAAAAAAATAAGGCGGGAGAAGGCAGTGTATGTATGTCGTTTCGCCCACGGAGGTAACACGTTCCCTCTCGGAACCACGAGCCTTCTTGAGGGAAGCTCCGGTTTGCAAGAAGCTTACATCAAAGTTTGTCGCAATTCAGCCAAAAAATTTACCGCAGCATGTTGGTGCCATGTCATGACACCATGCCAAGTTTCATGATTTTCACGCGTGTTTTGGATTTACAGGAATTAAAAAACCAAGTTTCTCAATCTTTCCGGCCGAGCCATGACGCCCAGATGTTTGAATTCCATTCTCATTTCTTGCATGGGACCTATAAGTTCACCCAAACACACGCATGTGATATTTCAACCAACTTTGATGCACTGGAGCATGTGCTTGTAGTTTAAATTTGAATTATGCACATTAAATGCGCAGAAACTCAATTAATGTATAAAAAGGCCAAACGAACCCGGAATAATTCCAAGATTTAGCACGATACTTCTATTTGGTCTAATCTGCCTATGTAAAAAAAATTAAGGCGGGAGAAGGCAGTGTATGTATGTCGTTTCGCACTCGGAGGTGATACGTTCCCTCTTGGAAAAACGAGCCTTCTTGAGGGAAGCTCTGGTTTGGAAGAAGGTTATACCAAAGCATGTTGCAATTCGGCCAAAAAATTTACCGCAACATGTTGGTGCCATGCATGACACCATGCCAAGTTTCATGATTTTCAGGCGTGTTTTGGATTTATAGGAATTAAAAAACCAAGTTTCTCAATCTTTTCGGCCGAGCCACAATGCCCATATGTTTGAATTTCATTCCCATTTCTTGCATGGGACCTATAAATTCACCCAAAGACACACATGTGATTTTCAACAAATTTTGGTGCACTAGAGCATATGCTTGTAGTTCAAATTTGAATTATGCACATTAAATGCGCATAAACACAATTAATGCATAAAAATGCCAAACGAACCCGGAATAATTCCAAATTTAAACACGACACTCATGTACTAGGTGCATGTTCACTGTACGTAAATGTTCTAGCAATTCAAACACCATCCTTTTCCTCCGTAACACCATTTTATTTTTCAAAACATAATGAATAAATCAGGTATACCACAAACAGTTTACTAGAAAGAATCGCGTGGGATGCGATATAAAATATCTTGGTGCACCGTCTTGTTTGGCTTACGCAGGAAGCTTCGTCGTCTACAGTCCACCGCCCTCGCTTGAATCACACTTGCGCGCCAGTTTCTAGCGGCATCTCGCGAATCTTTTTGCCACCGCGGAAATATCTATCTCCCCGCTCCCTCCCTCCCACCAAAAGCCACATTTCCACTATTCCTCCTTACTTTCCAAGTTCAAACCTTCACTGTTGCTTATTGACAGCTCAACCTCCTTGCCGGTGACCCTTCTTCTTGCAGCACCGCCTCTTTGCCGGCTATCCTTCTTCTTGCAGCGCCGCCTCCTCGCTGGCGACCCTTCTTCTTGCAGCGCCGCCTCCTTGCCAGCGACCCTTCTTCTTGCTGCACGGCCTCCTTGCCGCTGACCCTTCTTCTTGCTGCGCGACCTCATCGATATGGTCAGGTAATCCACACCCCACCCACACCATCCTCCTCCTTTCCCGTCCCACATGCCCCGATCGGTGACGCGACACCTTCCATCGAAATCACTGCCCCCTCCTCCAATTAAGCGCCGCCCACATCCATTTTGCATGCAGTATAATGTGGAGCTCAGTAGCATGCGGTCGCACATGTGCACGAGGTCGCTATGGCTGCCATGCGTGCCGATCGCCAGATCTTGGATGAGCACCTCGTCTTCGAGGCCACCGTCGACACCGCCATGCGGTTGTCTACTTTAAAATATAGTTCGTGCTGTTTTCTCAAGGCCACCGCCAGTGCCATCTAGTGATTTGTCCTCTGTAATGTTAATATGCAATATGATGTTCAGTTAATAGTTTGGTCCTCTGAAATGTAATGTTCAGTTAACACTTTGGTCCAACAATTGCTACATTTCGTAGTACTGTTCTCAAGCATTCTTTGTTTTGTTAACTGTCTTATCTTCTAGTACATGTTTCTATTCTGCAATGTCGTGCTCAGTTAACTATTTTGGTTCATTTGGTCTGCTATCCATTTAACTGTTTGGTTCAGTTCTGCAATTTGATTTTCATCTGTTGTGGGTACAATTTTTTATTGTTATGCATGTGACACCAATCAAATTTGGCTGTACTCAATACATATTCTACTAATAGTATGGCAACTCTTAGTTAACCTGATCAGGATCTTCCTTATGTGTGTTGCAATGAAACAATGGGAGACACTGTGGTTTACCATCGAGGTTTGTTCAAGCATGGTCCTCTGGCTAATAGCACATTATTGTGAAGTTGCAGGAATCATTTTAATATTTAGGTTTCTTACAGTTTAGTCTTGCACATGTAGGTCCTGCCGTCGGAGGCTTAGATCCACTGTTCGACCCATTTTGCATATGGGGAAATGAGATGTCCATGAATATCAGTCAAGTCAAGAAACTCAGAAAGATTGTTAGGATGAAGAAACTTGCGACGAATAGCAGCAAGATATTTGTTTGCACAATGGAGAAGAGATCAGTCAACTATAGGATGGTACTAACTCTTTTACCTTGTTTTTACCCCTTGTGCCATTTCAAAATTTATAACATCGATTTATGCATATATTTGTTTTCAGTACTTTTCAAAGCAGTTCACCGATGATTACCTCTCAAACCACCTGCATGGTCAAGAGGCGAGGAAGGTATTCATTCAACACCCATGGTACAATATTGAAGTCTTGTTGAAGAGGACGAAGGTTGGGCGGGCAATTATCCATAGCCACTGGCCTAAAGTTGCAAGGACATTCAACATCACTGAAGGCTCAATATTTGCCTTCCGTTTCAGCAGTTTCCCACATGAGATTCATCTGTCTATTTACCGTGTATGATGCTACTTTCCAAAAGTTTTTGATGCTGCATGTGAAACTTGGTTTTGTTGTGTAATGGCGTAACCGAGTGCCGAAGCTATCTGATGTAATTCGATTATGAAATCCTGGTTGCTGTTATACAGATATGAAATATCTGGTGTGTTTTATAAGAAATATCAATTTGATTAGTACATGGATTATCAATAATAGGATAATTGCCCTGCTTATTGGGGTTTTCTATTGCAGATGGTTACTCAGACAGCACTGTGGGCGATGAACTCAAACAAATCGCACGGTTTCTAGAAAGTAGGCGTGTTCGATCAACTAACAATCACCCATGGTTTTCGGCAGCGAACTGTCTGCGTTAGGCCACCTTGCACGAACGTTTCCACACAAAGAACTGTGTGTGATATACATAGCTACAGAAATGTTTTTCTGGGATTCACCGTGTGGGATGTACATACCTACGGAAATGATTGGGCTTTGATGCTCGCCCGATCGCACATGAGCTCATTTGGAGTCCCAGGAGGGCCTATCCCTGACGGTTTCTGGCTCATGTGGGAAGGACCCCCTATCGCCCACACTCACTTGGCGATGGTTCCAAATGCCGTCGCAGAAAGGGGTTAAAAACCGTTTGTATAGCACGTCGCTGTACTAGTGCCTAGTTGGTAACTGGCCAGAATCCAACTCCCAGTAGCTTGAATGTTGTGAACCGCACGTAACACCAATTTCTCCAACTGATTTGTGTATGACATCAAATTCCTTTAGAGTATCATAGATTCCCTCGATGTTATCATCTTTTATGCAGATAAGTAAACAATTAACTAACTACATCTTTAAGAATGAAACAATAAATTATCTTTGGTGTCTCAGTAATCACTCATCCTTCATTCCTTATTATGTTAATGCTTCTTCTTCTCTATTTCTGTTAACCGACAATCGAGCATTCATTTATGTCGATGAATGCTACCACTTGTTACCACTAGCAAACTGAAGTTAGTTAGTGCCATTTAAGTTTACGAACCATCAGACCATGAAGTATGTTCGGCCAGGAATTGGACTGAATGAATTCATGCATACCTTCTTCATGTAATGGTTCCAAGTGTGTGCTTGCGTCCATGAGCTATGGAGCTATATAGACTACAAAAAGCAAAATATGAGGGGAGATTAAGCCAATCTGCTGACGCGACAAATGGAGGGGATTGAGCCCGTGTGGTAGCAACATGCAAACATCCCGATCTCTCCACCAGGGGTGAGAGTGATGAGCTCGTGGAGCTCATGGTAGAGCAAAGTAGGAGATCCCAGGCTGGAAAGAATCCCACTCGGGCTTTGGACATCGGGACGATGACGTTGTCGATAGCTTCCTCCTACCACCGCTCGAACTGAAGGAAATATGCCCTAGAGGCAATAATAAAGTTGTTATTTTATATTTCCTTATATCATGCTAAATGTTTATTATTCATGCTAAAATTGTATTAACCGGAAACTTGATACATGTGTGGATACATAGACAAAACACCATGTCCCTAGTGAGCCTCTACTAGACTAGCTCGTTAATCAAAGATGGTTAAGTTTCCTAACCATAAACATGTGTTGTCATTTGATGAACGGGGTCACATCATTAGGAGAATGATGTGATGGACAAGAACCATCCGTTAGCTTAGCATATTGATCGTTTAGTTTTATTGCTATTGCTTTCTTCATGTCATATACACATTCCTTTGACTATGAGATTATGCAACTCCTGGATACCAGAGGAATACCTTGTGTCCTATCAAACGTCACAACATAACTGGGTGATTATAAAGATGCTCTACATGTAACATCCCAATTTTCAATTTGGAGGTTAAACATTAGGTCATCATATGCATCCATTATTTGTGCATTTTTGAATTTGCTTTATTTGGACTTTTTATCCTAGAAACCTTAAGCAACTCAAGGACCAATTGAGAGAGTTGGAGGTTTTCACAAAAATCCATTTTTGAATTTTCAAAATTGGTAAATTGGATCAAAGTGATTTTTATTCGAAATTATTTTTCCGACTATTTCAATTTAAATAAATGAGAGAAGATAATATGACTTCTTCAAAACAACTAGGAAATAGTGGAAATTTAATTTTGAATAAAATTATATTTATTTGAACTTTTTCTGAAAATTTTATTCGGATGAATTTTTATTAAATTATGGGAAAAATTGCATTTAGCCCAGAAAAATGTTCACATTGTCCCAAATATTAGAAGGGGATAGTGAAAATTATTCCTAGTATTTTAGGATTTTTATTTTATTTTATTTTGGATTTTATTCATGGCGTTATTAAAAAAAATCTTTTTGGAACCGAACTGCGCAGCCCAGCCGCCCCGTCAGCGCCGTAGCCTTCCCCGCCGAGCCCGAGCTGGACTTCGCCGGAGTCCGAGCCGCCGCCGCCTCGCCCGTCGCCCCTTCCCCAAGTCGGATCCCCCGACCCCACTTTATAAGCCGCTGTAGCCGCCCCTCTCCCCTCATCAGCCGCCGCCTCCCGCCGCTCGTCGCCGCCTCTGCTGCTGGTGCTGAGCCGCGCCGCTGCCACGACGCTGCCACTGTCAAGCCGCGCCGCCGCCGCTCGACGCCGCCCCAACCCGCGTAGCCCCGCCGTCGCCGGAGCCGCCGTCCCGCCTCGCCGCTGCCGCCGTCTGGTTCGCCGCCGCCGTCGGTTTTCTTCGACCGACCACCGAACCGGTATAAACCGAACCCGACCCGGTTTTCGTCTTCGGTTTTTCTGTTTAAATCGGTTTATTTACTTAGGTTAGTTTAAATTAGAGATCGTTTGTTCGTTTAGATCTGTTAGTGAACGTTTTCGCTCGTTAGTCTCTGTTAGCGAACGTTCATTCATTAGATTTTTCTTTTAGTTTAATTTTCGGCCACAGACCTATCCATAATTATTTTCTTCACAGATTAGTCCCTGACCTTTAAACCCTCACTACTTTTTGCTCGTTTGTCCAAATCCAATGAAACCAATGCCAAATTCTTTGTTACGATCTCCTCTATTCAGATAATCAACTTGAACATGTTTTTGAAAGTTTAAAATTTGGTTTCAAATAGATTTGAAATTGAACTTCTTTATATTGTTGTTTGAGTTTCATACCTCCGATTTGATTGATTCTTTTTGCAGCTCTTCATTTGTACTTTCTGTTCAGATCTTTTTATTGGGTTTTACCTTTACATATTATGCCGGAGTGCTTATGTATGCTATTGTTTGTTCACGATAGAGTACCCGGAGTGCGAAGCTTGCTACTACGAGTCTCTAGGGTTTTCCGATCGTCAGCAAGGCAATTTACACTTTGATCATACCCCTTTATTACCCAGTTTTTATGCATTAGTGTCAACCCTCAAACATTGCATGAGTAGGATTGTGAACATGTGGTTATGGGTAAGTAGTTGATGAGGTAGGAACCTATTGTCTTCTATCAACCCTGGGACTATAAGTTTGTTACATATTGCTTAGCCATGCTCGTATACGGGATTGGTATGTGAGTTTCATGCAAGTTGTGAGAGGTTTTAACTAAGGCAAACTTAAGGTGGCTAATTTAATACACATCTGGGTGGACTGGTTGCGGGCACCTGGAGCAATCCAGTGTTGTCCTAGGATATCCCGGAGTACCCGTGTGATAATCCTATGGTATGCCACCCAGGCTCAAAGGGATCATAACATTATTCATGCTCAGAAACTTCCGTGTGCAGCCACAAGCCATTATGGGCTCTGGCATAGTTGAGTAAGTTGTGTGACCTATTTCAGTGGTAGGCTAGCAGATGTAGGGGAAAGTAGGTGGTACTGTCTACCCAGAGTAAAGACTTAATGCTTCAGAAAGACTATGTCTCGATCTTCCGATCATGGATGTGGTCGAGTCTTGTGGCGAAAAGTGTGCAAACCTCTGCAGAGTGTAAAAACTAATCATGGTTAGCCGTGTCCCCGGTTATGGACATCTTGAGTATCTGGTATTTGAATTATTGATTGATCTCATCACTTTACTTAATGAATTTGTTGGGTTATTAATATTATTTTGGGATTGAGTTGGAGGAACCTTCTCAATAATGACATAAACCTAGTAGTTAAATAAAATCTATTCCTTCGTTGTAGGAAAAAATAGCTTTATGCAAATGATAAACTTAGAGCCTCCACCAGCCAAATATGCATGTGGTGTTAGCTTTATTGCATCATTATTCTCTATAGTGTGATCTTGCCAGCATATTCCATGTGCTGACCTACACGGCTGCAACGTATCATGTTGTAGAATTTTCAAACGAAGAGTAAGGTGCGATAGGTCATTGTCATGCACTCAGTTTTGCCCTGGAGTTGGATGGACTCATTTATCTTCGATGCTTCCGTAAGTTATTTAGATGGCCTTCAGCCATATTATTGTAATACGTACTCTTTTTGAGACAGTCGATGTAATAAGTGTGTGATTGAACTCTGTTATAAATCCTCGAGTACTGTGTGTGTCAGCAATACCGATCCAGGGATGACACTAAAGCACAGATACTACGGTCCATTGGGATCGGGTCGCTACAAGATGGTATCAGAGCCCACGCCGGCTGTAGGACGCGACCACTAGGAAAAGCCACATGATACTCTTCTCTATTCATTTCTAACTCTTCTCTATTTCTACACTATAGATGACAGACCCGAGGAACAAGTTCACTCAACCGTATGATGACACTCCTTTCGGACGACACTTGAAGGAAGTCACTAGGTACCTGAACATCAGCATACCAAGCTTCACCGGAACCTTCACCGCCACTTTACTAGAATAGGAGCGTTGGACGATTCAAGTTCGTGTTCCAAGAAGGACTTCTGCACCAATTACCGAGCCCATCGAGTTTTCTTTTGACGCACCAACCTGGAGCTTAGGAAAGAGCATGGCTGCCCACATTGCCATTGGACGCATAGGAGAGGTGTACAACAAGGATTTTAAAGACACCACATATCAGATTTGTGGACGCCGAGATGAACAATGGGAGATGATTCGCACCAGGAGGGATAAATCTATTGCAGCCTAGATACAGGAGTTGAACCAGCACATTCATTGTTATGAGAACCAGATGTGCACTAACATGATAGATATGAAGAAGGTGATGACCTAGAACATGGAGCTAGAAGGAACTCAAGGCTACACATGATGGATATGAATAAGGAATTGTTGTACTACTAGAGAAGAATGAAGACCTAAAGTAGAAGCTAGGAATACCAGTGGCGAAGCCCGAGCATGGAGTGGACCTTCGCTCCAAAGACTACATCGTACTAGAAGACACAAACTCCGACCCCGACAGCGATGATGATTATGAAGACGAAGCTGGAGTAGACATTATGGAGTCTTCCACCGATCAAAATTTTTAGTCGACCACCATATCACTATTAGTATTCTTCAAAGTAGTTAGAAATCGTGCGAGATCATGTAATAGTAGTTAGGTCAACTGTATGAATCTTGTTTGAATTGAGTGGTGTGAAATTAATGTGTTTGACTCATGTGCATATGGGTAGTGAAATATCTCTTTAGACCTTATTCTATTTTGTTCCCACCCCTCTAAACCTATCAGATGCCTCCGAGATGTGACCCCGGATTCGTGTTCCCGCCGGAGCTCACTCAGTTGATCCAATAGAAGAATGCCTTGATGCAGTTGCTAGTCCAGAACCAAGGCAACAACAACAACAACAACAACCTACCGCCGCCACCCCCAGTTGACAACTTAGCCCGTTTTCTAAGGTTGAATCTGCCGGTGTTCTCTAGCAGCACCGAGCCGATTGTTGTTGATGACTGGCTCCGCAAGATTGGAAGGGAGCTGACCACCACAGGTTGCATAGATGCTGAGAAGGTGCGCTTTGCCGCACATCAACTGGATGGACCCATAGCCTCATGGTGGGAGAACTACACCGCCACTTTCCCCGTGGCCAATGTCACTTGGGATTAGTTTCAGCAAGCATTCCGCACTGCACATGTCTCAACTGGAGCCATGAGTATGAAGAAGTGTGAGTTCCGCAACTTACGCCAGGGGAATCGTACTATGGCGCAGTACGTGGATGAGTTCAGCAAGTTAGCACGCTACGCCCCAGATGATGTGGCCACAGATATCGTGAAGCAGGACAAGTTTCTTGATGGGCTGAATGATGAGATGAGTATGCAGTTGATGGTGGCAACATTCACCAACTACCAGGAGTTGGTAGACAGGTCCCTCATGATTGAAGGCAAGTAGCAGCAGATAGAGAACTGCAAACGGAAGTATGGACATGGGAAGTACAACTCTGGAGCTCAGCGGAACCCACGGTTTACCCCTCACTCGGGAGGACACACTCATCATAACCATGGAGGCCATTCTCATAATGGAGGAAGTTCACACAACCACAGTGGCTCTAAGAATGGTAATGGGAATGGAGGAAACAACAGTCAGAACCGTTCCAACCCCGCTACACCGGCCAAGAAGGATCTGAGTCACATTACTTGTTTCAAGTGCGGGAAGACTGGACATTACGCCACCGAGTGTCCTAAAGCAAAGAATGGAAAATGGCAATGGAAGCTCAAGGAAGAAGCCAAATCCCTTCACCAGAGGTTAGGTGAACCACATCAACATGGAGGAAGTTGAAGAGCAGCCTAATGCAGTGATTGGTAAGTTTTTGATTAAGTCAGTTACTGCCCTTGTTCTTTTTTACACTAGTGCATCTCATTCATACATATCAAGGGGATTTGTGGACAAGTTTAAATTACCAACCGTCGGTGTCAAAATCGGAAGATCTCGGGTAGGGGGTCTCGAACTATGCGTCTAAAGATCGAAGGTAACAAGAGGCAGGGGACACGATGTTTACCCAGGTTCGGGCCCTCTTGATGGAGGTAAAACCCTATGTCCTTCTTGATTGACTTTGATGAGTATAGGGGTTACAAGAGTTGATCTACCATGAGATCGTAATGGCTAAACCCTAGATGTCTAGCCTGTATGATTATGACTGCCTCTACGAACTAACCCTCCGGTTTATATAGATACCGGAGGGGGCTAGGGTTTGTACAGAGTTGGTTTACATAGAAAGGAATCTTCATATCCGAACACCAAGCTTGGCTTCCATGCCAAGGAGAGTCCCATCCGGACCCGGGGGGAAGACTTCTATCTTGTATCTTCATGGCCCACCAGTCCGACCCACGTCACATAGCCCGGATGCCCGGGGACCCCCTAATCCAGGACTCCCTCAGTAGCCCCTAAACCAGGCTTCAATGACGATGTGTTCGGCGAGAAGATTGTCTTCGGCATTGCAAGGCGGGTTCCTCCTCTGAATACTCCAAAGTAGTTGATCAAAAGAACTATATCTGGCTCTGTACAATAGTTACAACCCTGGGCCACGAGGGCAAAACACTTTAAACAAAAATAGGTTATGTCTTTTGACAACTTTTTCGGCGAGGTATTGTGTTCTGGCCTTATTATTATTTCGAACCGTTTTCCAGCCTCCCATTTCGCGTTTCGAGACGTGGTATTCATTGACACGTCTTCTCAAAGCAGAGATCGTGTCCCCTTATTGCAGGATTCTCATCAATATGGATTTGGGTAATCCAACCGTGCCACTCGCACGACTCCTGGGGAGTAGGTGAGTTTTAAGGCTCATGGGTGGGGGGGGACGCTTGATATTCACTGTCTTTATAAGGAGACAAGGATCCACCTTTTACCCCACGCCTTCTTCCTCCTCAGCCCATCTGCTCTCAAGCTCCAGCGCCCAAGCTTCAAACCTTTCTGTCCCCGGCAAACGCTCCAACCATGTCCGAATCTAGAGCACAAGGCAAGTGGATGGCCTCCTCCGTCACGGAGGAGCACATCAAAGAACCCCGGGAGGCGGGGTATTTAGCCAAGGAAATCGCCCATCGGCTCCCTGCCAAAAAGCAGATCATTCCCACACCCGAGCCCAATGAGAGGGTAGTATTCATTCCCCACTTCCTTTCGCGGGTTAGGGTTTCCTCTCCACCCTTTCGTTCGCGGACTCATGTACTAATACGGGCTAGATTTCCATGATCTAGCCCCAAATTCATTCCTCAACATGTCGGCATTCATCGTCGTGTGTGAGGCGTTCCTCCTCATCCCCCCACTTCGGTCTATGGCTCAAGGTATTCAATGTGAAGCCGAAGGTGGTTGAGGGTCAACACACGGAGTGCGGAGGCGCCACGGTGAGCAAGCTCCCTAACGTCACCTGGCCCAAGGGGACCTTCATAGAGACCGTGAAGGGGTGGCAATAGGAGTGGTTCTATGTTACAAAATCTCGCGACACCACATGGTCTGCCACTCTGAGTTCAAAACCAGTCCACCACTGCGGCTGACATCATGGCTCAAGAAGGGCCTAGATTGGTGTAACGCCCCAGATATAACTTTCCCAATTTGTAATCCAACTCTTGCCATTTCCGGCGTTAAGTTATATTTATTTCTCGGGTTCGGGTCTTTGTCTCCGTGTGTTATTTTCGTTTTCATGCATCTCATATCATGTCATCATGTGCATTACATTTGCATACGTGTTCATCTCATGCATTCGAGCATTTTCCCCGTTGTCCGTTTTGCATTCCGGCGCTTCGTTCTCCTCCGGTGGTCATTTCTAGCTTTCTTTCGTGTGTGGGGATTAAACATTTCCGGATTGGACCAAGACTTGCCAAGCGGCCTTGGTTTACTACCGGTAGACCGCCTGTCAAGTTTCGTATCATTTGGACTTCGTTTGATACTCCAACGGTTAACCGAGGGACCGAAAAGGCCTCGTGTGTGTTGCAGCCCAACACCCCTCCAATTTGGCCCAAAACCCACCAAACTCTGCTCCATCACCTAGAGCGTTCGATCACGATCGCGTGGCCGAAAACTGCACCTCATTTGGACTCTCCTAACTCCACTTATGCCTATAAATAGATCCCCCGTTTTTCGGATCTCCTCCCCCCTCGAAACCCTAATTTTTCCAGATCCGCCGCTCCTCCCGCCGACGGACACGTCCGATTCGGGCCGGACGTGTCCGCCCCGCCGCCGCCGCCACTCCCACGCCGCCAAGTGGC
>NC_041384.1:257461179-257470593 GCF_002162155.2 Triticum dicoccoides
CGTCGCCGGACCGCATCGCCACCGCCGCCGGCGACCTTCCTCCGGCTGCCGTCGTCCTCTCCGGTGAGGTCCGGTGGATCGGGACGAGATCCACCGGGATCTCATCCAAACGCCCTCGCCTCGCCCAGATCTCCTCATCCCGGGTCCTCTCCGTCCCGGTTTGACTTTTTCCGGAGAGGTTGTTGTTTTTGTCTAAGTCCCAGTAATTCCAGTCCATTTGCACATGTTCGCGGCTCCGTAACTTTGCAGCCGTAGCTCCGATTCATGTATATAGCATATCAAAATGTTCGCCTCGAAGAGTACATCATTTCATTCCATTGCATCCTTTTCATTTGAGTTCATCTTGATGCCCGAAATGCTGCTAGAAGGAGGCTTCGCGAGATAATTGTCAGATCTGCTAGTTCATCTTAGACTTTTGTCATTTTTGCCATGATTATTGTGTGCATACTATGCCTATGAGTCCTTCATATGTTTTGTTAAAGATTTTGTCTTCTTTCCAGAGGTGCAACCCATGCATTTTTAGGATGTGTGTGGTGACTTTTGCAAGCTTGCAAAGTGAGGCACCCGGTAAATCTGTTTTCAGGGACTTAGTAGTTTTCACTAAGTCTGGGATTATTTAGTTCATGATGCCATATGTTCAGCTTGTTTCCTAGTGTTCCTTGCCTCTTTTGAGGATGATTAGTAAAGGACTTTTATTAATCATGTTGTGTTCTATCCATTCATGTCTTTACTTGCAATTAAGGAGCACCCTAGCTTGAGTCAATCGAGCTCTACTTTTGCTTCATGGTGAATCTGGGCAGATCGTCAACTCGTTTGCGATTTTGCCGGCGTTGTTGTAGTTGATCCGTGCATGCTATGCCATTGTTCTTGCCATGTCTAGCTAGCATTTTGCGCCTTCTTTATGGATGTATGCTTGCCTTGCCATGACTTGCACCGTAGTGAGTGCATCGAGCTCGTTTACATGCCTTCGTGAGTTATATTTCAGCATGTCTCAGTTTCCACTAAGTCTGAAAACTGATTGTGTTTGAGCTATGTTCGTGTGCTTGTTAGTATATTTTGTGACCCCTTTTGGCCCCAGGTCACTTTGGGTCTTTTGTTAAGCTTGTTGAGTAGCTCCATGCCATGTTCTTATTTATCATAATCAGGTCATGTATCATGTTGTTTTGCTGCTCCGAAGATGGCTTCGTGATCTGAAATTTCAGACTAGTGTTAATTTCACCAAGTCTGAAATCTGTTTTGCATTTGCGTTTTTGCCATGCTTGTTTGAACCTCATAATGGATGAATTGGCCGTAGCTCAGTGCTAGTCTTTTGTTAAGCATCTTGTGTGCATCCCTGCCATGTATTTTGTTGTCATGTTTGGTGGCTGTAGCATGTTCATTTTATTGCATTTAGATGCCTACTTGCTGTAAATCGCAGACCAGTGTCAATTTTTGAAACGCTTGCCATTTCCAAACCGTAACTCCGATTCCGGCGTTCTTTATATCGTTTTCAAGCGATTTCATCTCATATTTCCAGTGGCACCCTTGGAATGACAAGTTGAGGCCAGGTTCATGCATTTCCTGTCATATCTTGCATTTTGCATCCCGCATCGCATCCCGCATAACATACCATCTTTGCATCGTGTTGATTGAGTTTGCACGTGGTTGATTGTATCCTTGTTGCTTGTTTGTCTTGTTTGGGTAGAGCCGGGAGACGAGTTCGCCACCGAGGAGCCTGTTGAGTTTGCTTGTGAGGATCCAGTCAACTCTGACAACTGTGCAGGCAAGATGATCATACCCTCGAAATCACTACTATCTTTGCTATGCTAGTTTGCTCGCTCTTTGCTATGCCAATGCTACGATGCATACCTTTTGCTTGTCAGCCTCCCAATTGCCATGTCAACCTCTAACCCACCTTGTCCTAGCAAACCGTTGATTGGCTATTGTTACCGCTTGCTCAGCCCCTCTTATAGCGTTGCTAGTTGCAGGTGAAGATTGGAGCCGTTCCTTGTTGGGACATTTATTTACTTGTTGGGATATCATTATATTGTTATGTTATCTTAATGCATCTATATACTTGGTAAAGGGTGGAAGGCTCGGCCTCTCTCCTAGTGTTTTGTTCTACTCTTGCCGCCCTAGTTTCCGTCATATCGGTGTTATGTTCCCGGATTTTTGCGTTCCTTACGCGGTTGGGTTATAATGGGACCCCCTTGATATTTCGCCTTGATTAAAGCTTTTCCAGCAATGCCCAACATTGGTTTTGCCATTTGCCACCTAGCCCTTTTCTTTCCCTTGGGTTCTGCAGACTCAAGGGTCATCTTATATTAACCCCCCCGGGCCAGTGCTCCTCTGAGTGTTGTTCCAACCGAGTGATGTCCGGGGCTACCAGGGGCAACTCTGGGCTGGCCTACCCGACGTCTTGCTCATCTGAGTGTGCCCTGAGAAAGAGATATGTGTAGCTCCTATCGGGATTTGTCGGCGCATTCGGGCGGTGTTGCTGGTCTTGTTTTAGCCTGTCGAAGTGTCTTGAGTTACCGAGATACCGAGTCTGATCGGAACGTCTTGGGAGGAGGTCTATTCCTTCGTTGACCGTGAGAGCTTGTCATGGGCTAAGTTGGGACTCCCGTGCAAGGATTGAACTTTCGAAAGCCGTGCCCGCGGTTATGGGCAGATGGGAATTTGTTAATGTCCGGTTGTAGATAACTTGAACCTTAATTAATTAAAAATGAATCAACTGAGTGTGTTACTGTGATGGCCTCTTCTCGGCGGAGTCCGGGAAGTGGACACGGTGTTGGAGTAATGCTTGCGCAGGTTGTTCCTCTAGTTTTTCACGCTCGTGCTTTGCCTCCTCTTCTCGCCCTCTTTTGCGAATAAGATAGCCACCATATATGCTAGTCGCTTGCTGCAGCTCCACATATATTTGTCTTACCCTTCCTATAAGCTTAAATAGTCTTGATCGCGAGGGTGCGAGATTGCTGAGTCCCTGTGGCTCACAGATACTATAACTCCAGATGCAGGTCCAGGTGATTCCGCTCCAGGTGACGAGTACGAGCTCAAGTGGGAGTTCGACGAAGACTCTCAGCATTACTACGTGTCTTTTCCTGATGATCAGTAGTGGTGCCTAGTTGGGGTTTGATTCGGGGCCGTGTCGCATGTTGGGTTCTCTTTTATTTTGGCGCCGTAGTCGGGCCATGAGTGTTTTGGATGATGTAATGTTATTTATGTTCTTGATTGACGTGGAGAGTGTAAGCCAACTATGTTATCTCCCCTTTATTATTCATATTACATGGGATGTTGTGAAGATTGCCTAACTTGCGACATATGCCTTCAATGCGATTATGTCTCTAAGTCGTGCCTCGACACGTGGGAGCTATAGTCGCATCGAGGTTGTTACAAGTTGGTAATCAGAGCCTTCCCCGACCTTAGGAGCCCCATTGCTTGATCGTTTTTAGCGGTCGAGTTGTGTCTAGAAAAATGTTTTGAGTCTTTAGGAATTATATATCGAAGAGTTTAGGAATTCTTTTTACTTCCCAGTCTCCTCATCGCTCTGGTAAGGCATCCTGACATAGAGTTTTGACTCTTCTCTTCTCAAATTTCACTAAATTTTTTTTAGGATCACGCGAGTATCTTGGAATCATTCCGATGGCTTATGATGAGAATACTATCTTGGTGCCTCCTTTCAGGGGTTTAGTGGAAGTGTCCCGGGGAGTTGAGCTCTGAGGTGTTGTCATCATAATTTTATCGTTGCAATTCTGGAATACTTGAGATATGTTCGCCGACATCGAAAATCTCTTTTATGCAGTTCGTTGGTGAGATAACCTCGACGCCACCCAGTACTGGGGCGGGAGTTCGGGAGTATCGCCATAACTTGTATAACGGATGCTTTTCGAAGGTTGAGGTAGATGGTTTCCGAAGGTTTCTTGGTTATGTGTTGAAGGATGGATACAGCTGGATATAGGATTTGCTAGTTTGGGTGAGATATTATGCTTCCCCTGTATCCCCAACACCTGATTGCATAACCGGAAAGGTTCGGGAGTTTCATAGGTGGGAATTCTAGTAGCTCTAGTTTTTCTTCCACGGATATTGGTTTGAGACTGGGATTTCTTACCGATTATTCGTTCTTGATCCGTACCTTGTTGGTTTATTTCTCTACCTTAATTCTACGTGGCTTCTCAATTTATGGATATGTGACCATTTCAAGAGGAATGCATTCGTTCATTTTGTTCGGATGTGAAGACTATATGTTGCAATTTCCATTCCGTTGGATTCAGCTTCAATATTTATCTGTCAATGTGCTAATTGTGGTCAACCTCTTCAGGATGGCTCCTCCAACGCGCACGACTCCGAATCCTGATCCGCCACCACCTCCACCTCCTCCAGAGGCATGGCAAGCTGTGATGGCCGCAACCAATGCTAACACACAGCTGATCATGAAAATTCTTCAAGAGCGCAATCAAGGCAGTCAAGGGAATCAAGGCAGCAATTAGAGTCACTTTGCTACACTCAACCAGTTCCTTGCTAACGGGCCAAAGACTTTCAACAATTGTGTTGAGGCAACCGATGCTGACGGTTGGCTTGTGGATCTGTGTAAGCATTTCGAGTGCAGTAACGTCAGGCCTGAGGACTTTGTCAAGTTCGCTTCCTTCCAACTCAAAGATCAAGCTGCAGAATGGTTCCAGCAGTACAAGGATTCCAGAGGTGGATGTGTTATCACTTGGGATGATTTCTGTCGAGATTTCCGAGCTCATCATATTCCGCAGAGCGTGGTTGAAAGCAAGCGTGAGGAATTCCGCAATCTGAAGCAAGGCTCTTTGTCTGTCTATGACTACAACAAGTTGTTCCAGAAGCTTGCCCGCTTTGCCAAGCAGGACATGCCTGATGAGAAGAGCATGATATATCAGTTCAGGGGTGGTCTCAGAGAAGATATTCAGCTCGCTCTTGTTCTCTTCGAGCCCTTGAGATACGATGAGTTCTACAACATGGCACTGAAGCAAGAGGCTGCTCAGTTGAGGTGTGATGCTTCCAGGAAGCGAGTCAGAGATGTTACTCCTTCTTCCTCTACTCAAGTGGCCAAGCAGCAGAAGTTTTGGCTTCCTCCTCCTCCGTTCCGTTAGCCGTATCAGCAGAAGAGTAAAGGTGGCAGTGGTTCTTCCCACCCACCCAACCCTGGCTTTCAGAACAAGACTTCGTCTCAAGCTCCAAGATCGAGTGCTCCGTATCACCGTCCGCTTTAAGAGGTCACGTGCAACAAGTGCCAACAGAAGGGTCACTATGCCAACAAGTGTTTCAACCAAAGGCGTCTTCCTCCTCCTCCTCCTGTCAGATCGGCAAGTACAGCTGTGGTCAAACATCACCCCAAGTCCGCCAAGGTCAACTTGCTGAATGCAGCTCAGGCAGAGGAATCACCAGATGTGATCATGGGTAACCTTCCTGTTAATGACATTCCCGCAAGAGTTCTTTTTGACACTAGTGCATCTTTATCATTTTTGTCAAAACCTTTTGCATCCATGCATGATGTACATACTATTGATTTGCCTAAGCCGATAGCGGTTTCTTCTCCGGGTTTGTTCATGAACACCAAAATGATGGCTCCGGATGTTACTATCACATTGGGCGACTACAAGTTCCTTTCTTCTCCTATGGTGCTTGGTAACTCAGATATTGATCTTATTCTCGGAATGGATTGGCTTTCTAAGCACAAGGCACATCTTGATTGTGCTGCCAGGAAGATTCAATTGACTCATTCGTCTGAGGATGTAATTGTCTTTGCCACTCGAGATAATACTATCCGTCTGTTTTCTCTCAATGAGAAGGGTGAATTGGATGCCATCTCGCAAATTCCAGTCGTTTGCGAATATCAAGACGTCTTTCCAGAAGAGCTCCCAGGAATGCCTCCGCACCGGCCAGTTGAATTCGTTATTGAACTTGAGCCTGGCACGGAACCTGTGTGCAAACGTCCTTACAAGCTCGGACCTGAAGAGTTGAAGGAGCTGAAGAAGCAACTCGATATGCAAGAGAAAATGGGTCTTATCCGGCCTAGTTCTTCTCCGTGGGGTTGTGGTGTTCTTTTTGTGAAGAAGAAGGATGGAACAGACCGACTTTGTGTTGATTACCGCCCAGTGAACAAGAAGACCATCAAGAACAAATACCCACTTCCCAACATCAATGAGCTGTTTGAACAACTCAAAGGTGCTCAAGTATTCTCCAAGCTTGATCTTTGTATGGGTTATCACCAGATTCGCATTCGTGAAGAAGATATTCCCAAGACAGCATTCAGAACAAGCTTTGGTTCATATGAATACACTGTCATGTCTTTTGGCCTCGCCAACGCTCCTCCGACGTTCTCTCGCATGATGAACTTCATCTTCAACGCCTACACCAATGACTTCGTTTTGGTCTATCTCGACGACATTCTGGTTTTCTCAAAGAACAAGGAAGATCATGCCAAGCACTTGCGTTTGGTTCTTGATAAGCTCAGGGAACATCAGTTCTACGCCAAGTTCTCCAAGTGTGAATTTTGGCTCGATGAGGTTCTTTATCTTGGTCATATCATCTCTGCCAAGGGCATTGCCGTGAATCCTGAGAAGGTGTCTGCAATTGTGAATTGGGAACCTCCTCAGAACGTGAAACAACTCCGCAGTTTTCTCGGTCTCACAAGCTATTGCCGAAGATTCGTTGAAAACTTTTCTAAGATCGCGAAGCCTCTCTCTAATCTTCTTCAGAAGCACGTCAAGTACGTTTGGTCTCCGGAGTGTGATATTGCTTTCAACACTTTGAAAAGAAATTGATCACTGCTCCAGTTCTGACTCCACCTGATGAATCCAAGCCGTACGAGGTCTTTTGTGATTCCTCTCTCCAAGGTCTTGGCGCAGTTTTGATGCAAGAGAAGAAAGTTGTTGCTTATACCTCTCGCCAGTTGAAGCCTATTGAGAAGAACTACCCCACTCATGATCTCGAGTTGGCGGCAGTTGTGCATGCTCTTTTGACTTGGAGACATCTTCTATTTGGAAGAAAAGTGGACATTTTCACTGATCGCAAGAGTCTCAAGTACATCTTCACTCAGCCTAATCTCAACCTCAGGCAAACTCGATGGGTCGAAATGATTCAAGAGTATAATCCGAGTATCGAGTATACTCCAGGCAAGGCCAATGTGATTGCTGACGCTTTGAGCAGAAAGGCCTACTGCAACAGTCTGATTCTCAAGCCTTATCAACCCGAGCTTTGTGAAGCTTTCCGCAAACTTAATCTGCAAGTTATTCCTCAAGGTTTCCTTGCCAACCTTCAAGTCTCTCCTACCTTAGAAGACCAGATTCGCCAAGCCCAGCTTCTTGATGCTATGGTGAAAAAGGTGAAGATTGGGATTGCCAAGAGTCAGTCCAAGTACAAGTGCTACCGCCTTGATGACAAGGACACTCTCTTCTTCGAGGATCGTATTGTTGTGCCCAAAGGTGACCTCCGTAAAGTGATCATGAACGAGGCTCACAATTCTCTCCTCTCCATCCACCCTGGGAGTACGAAGATGTATCAGGACCTCAAGCAAGCTTATTGGTGGACTCGAATGAAGCGCGAGATCGCTCAATTTGTGAATAAATGTGATGTCTGCAGAAGGGTGAAGGCAGAACACCAAAGGCCAGCTGGTCTCCTCCAACCTCTTGCCATTCCAGGATGGAAGTTTGACCACATTGAAATGGACTTCATGACTGGGTTTCCAAAGTCCAAGCGTGGCAATGATGCTATATTCGTTGTCATCGACAAGCTCACCAAATTGGCGGAACTCTATACCTCTCGAATTGTCTCTCTACACGGTATTCCTCAAGTGATATCTTCAGACCGTGGCAGCATCTTTACCTCCAAGTTTTGGGATTCTTTTCAGAAGGCCATGGGCACTAACATCCGCTTCAGCACTGCTTTCCATCCTCAAACAAGCGGTCAAGTCGAGCGTGTCAACCAGATTCTTGAAGATATGCTCAGGGCTTGTGTGATCTCCTTTGGCATGAAGTGGGAGGATTGTCTTCCTTATGCTGAATTCTCCTACAACAATAGTTTTCAAGCAAGTTCGGGCAAGGCCCCTTTTGAAATTCCGTATGGCAGGAAGTGCCGTACCCCTCTCAACTGGTCTGAAACCGGTGAACGTCAGCTGCTGGGTAATGACTTAATCACAGAAGCAGAAGAAATGTGCAAAGTCATTCGTGATAACCTCAAAGCAGCCCAATCCCGCCAGAAGAGCTACTACGATAGTAAGCACCATGATTTGGCTTTCGAGATCGGAAATCATGTTTACCTCCGTGTCTCTCCTATGAAAGGTACTCGTCGCTTCGGTATCAAAGGGAAGCTTGCCCCTAGATACGTGGGACCTTTCAAGATTGCCAGCAAGAGAGGCGACCTCGCCTATCAACTCGAGCTTCCTTCAAACTTTGCAAATGTTCATGACGTATTCCATGTCTCTCAGCTTCTAAAGTGCTTCAAGACTCCTGACCGCACCGTCAACTTCGAGGACATTGAGCTCCAAGAAGATCTCTCTTATCGTGAGCACCCAGTTGCTATTCTTGAAGAGACTGAACGCAAGACTCGCAACAAGTCAATCAAATTTCTCAAAGTCAAGTGGTCACACCATTCCGACCGTGAAGCTACCTGGGAACGCGAGGATCACCTCCGTTTTGAGTACCCGGCGTTCTTTCAGTCCTAGATCTCGGGACGAGATCCTTTCATAGTGGTGGAGTGTTGTAACGCCCCAGATATCACTTTCCCAATTTGCAATCCAACTCTTGCCGTTTCCGGCGTTAAGTTATATTTATTTCTCGGGTTCGGGTCTTTGTCTCCGCGTGTTGTTTTCGTTTTCATGCATCTCATATCATGTCATCATGTGCATTACATTTGCATACGTGTTCATCTCATGCATTCGAGCATTTTCCCCGTTGTCCGTTTTGCATTCCGGCGCTTCGTTCTCCTCCGGTGGTCATTTCTAGCTTTCTTTCGTGTGTGGGGATTAAACATTTTCGGATTGGACCGAGACTTGCCAAGCGGCCTTGGTTTACTACCGGTAGACCGCCTGTCAAGTTTCGTATCATTTGGACTTCGTTTGATACTCCAACGGTTAACCGAGGGACCGAAAAGGCCTCGTGTGTGTTGCAGCCCAATACCCCTCCAATTTGGCCCAAAACCCACCAAACTCTGCTCCATCACCTAGAGCGTTCGATCACGATCGCGTGGCCGAAAACCGCACCTCATTTAGACTCTCCTAGCTCCACTTATGCCTATAAATAGACCCCCCGTTTTTCGGATCTCCTCCCCCCTCGAAACCCTAATTTTTCCAGATCCGCCGCTCCTCCCGCCGACGGACACGTTCGATTCGGGCCGGACGTGTCCGCCCCGCCGCCGCCGCCACTCCCACGCCGCCAAGTGGCAGCCCCTCGCCCCCGCGCCACGCGGCCCGCG
>NC_041384.1:257470945-257485124 GCF_002162155.2 Triticum dicoccoides
GACCGCATCGCCGCCGCCGCCGGCGACCTCCCTCCGGCCGCCATCGTCCTCTCCGATGAGGTCCGATGGATCGGGACGAGATCCATCGGGATCTCATCCAAACGCCTTCGCCTCGCCCGGATCTCCTCGTCCCGGGTCCTCTCCGTCCCGGTTTGACTTTTTCCGGAGAGGTTGTTTTTTTTGTCTAAGTCCCAGTAATTCCAGTCCATTTGCACATGTTCGCGGTTCCGTAACTTTGCATCCGTAGCTCCGATTCATGCATATAGCATATCAAAATGTTCGCCTCGAAGAGTTCATCATTACATTACATTGCATCATTTTCATTTGAGTTCATCTTGATGCCCAAAATGCTGCTAGAAGGAGGCTTCGTGAGATAATTGTCAGATCTGCTAGTTCATCTTAGACTTTTGTTATTTTTGCCATGATTATTGTGTGCATGCTATGCCTGTGAGTCCTTCATATGTTTTGTTAAGGATTTTGTCTTCTTTCCAGAGGTGCGACCCATGCATTTTTAGGATGTGTGTGGTGACTTGTGCAAGCTTGCAAAGTGAGGCACCCGGTAAATTTGTTTTCAGGGACTTAGTAGTTTTCACTAAGTCTGGGATTATTTAGTTCATGATGCCATATGTTCAGCTTGTTTCCTAGTGTTCCTTGCCTCTTTTGAGGATGATTAGTAAAGGACTTTTATTAATCATGTTATTCTCTATCCATCCATGTCTTTACTTGCAATTAAGGAGCAACCTAGCTTGAGTCAATCGAGCTCTACTTTTGCTTCGTGGTGAATCTGTGCAGATCGTCAACTCGTTTGCGATTTTGCCGGTGTTGTTGTAGTTGATCCGTGCATGCTATGCCATTGTTCTTGCCATGTCTAGCTAGCATTTTGCGCCTTCTTTATGGATGTATGCTTGCCTTGCCATGACTTGCACCGTAGTGAGTGCATCGAGCTCGTTTACATGCCTTCGTGAGTTATATTTCAGCATGTCTCAGTTTCCACTAAGTCTGAAAACTGATTGTGTTTGAGCTATGTTCGTGTGCTTGTTAGTATATTTTGTGACCCCTTTTGGCCCCAGGTCACTTTGGATCTTTTGTTAAGCTTGTTGAGTAGCTCCATGCCATGTTCTTATTTATCATAATCAGGTCATGTATCATGTTATTTTGCTGCTCCGAAGATGGCTTCGTGATCTGAAATTTCAGACTAGTGTTAATTTCACCAAGTCTGAAATCTGTTTTGCATTTGCGTTGTTGCCATGCTTGTTTGAACCTCATAATGGATGAATTGGCCGTAGCTCAGTGCTAGTCTTTTGTTAAGCATCTTGTGTGCATTCCTGCCATGTATTTTGTTGTCATGTTTGGTGGCTGTAGCATGTTCATTTTATTGCATTTAGATGCCTACTTGCTGTAAATCGCAGACCGGTGTCAATTTTTGAAACGCTTGCCATTTCCAAACCGTAACTCCGATTCCGGCGTTCTTTATATCGTTTTCAAGCGATTTCATCTCATATTTCCAGTGGCACCCTTGGAATTCCATGTTGAGGCCAGGTTCATGCATTTCCTGTCATATCTTGCATTTTGCATCCCGCATCGCATCCCGCATAGCATACCATCTTTGCAGCGTGTTGATTGAGTTTGCACGTGGTTGATTGTATCCTTGTTGCTTGTTTGTCTTGTTTGGGTAGAGCCGGGAGACGAGTTCGCCACCGAGGAGCCCGTTGAGTTTGCTTGTGAGGATTCAGTCAACTCTGACAACTGTGCAGGCAAGATGATCATACCCTCGAAATCACTACTATCTTTGCTATGCTAGTTTGCTCGCTCTTTGCTATGCCAATGATACGATGCCTACCTTTTGCTTGTCAGCCTCCCAATTGCCATGTCAACCTCTAACCCACCTTGTCCTAGCAAACCGTTGATTGGCTATGCTACCGCTTGCTCAGCCCCTCTTATAGCGTTGCTAGTTGCAGGTGAAGATTGGAGCCGTTCCTTGTTGGGACATTTATTTACTTGTTGGGATATCATTATATTGTTATGTTATCTTAATGCATCTATATACTTGGTAAAGGGTGGAAGGCTCGACCTCTCACCTAGTGTTTTGTTCCACTCTTGCCGCCCTAGTTTCCGTCATATCGGTGTTATGTTCCCGGATTTTTGCGTTCCTTACGCGGTTGGGTTATAATGGGAACCCCTTGATATTTCGCCTTGATTAAAGCTTTTCCAGCAATGCCCAACATTGGTTTTGCCGTTTGCCACCTAGCCCTTTTATTTCCCTTGGGTTCTGTAGACTCAAGGGTCATCTTATTTTAACCCCCCCGGGCTAGTGCTCCTCTGAGTGTTGTTCCAACCGAGCGATGTCCGGGGCTACCAGGGGCAACTCTGGGCTGGCCTACCCGACGTCTTGCTCACCTGAGTGTGTCCTGAGAAAGAGATATGTGCAGCTCCTATTGGGATTTGTCGGCGCATTCGGGCGGTGCTGCTGGTCTTGTTTTAGCCTGTCGAAGTGTCTTGAGTTACCGAGATACCGAGTCTGATCGGAACGTCTTGGGAGGAGGTCTATTCCTTTGTTGACCGTGAGAGCTTCTCATGGGCTAAGTTGGGACTCCCCTGCAGGGATTGAACTTTCGAAAGCCGTGCCCGCGGTTATGGGCAGATGGGAATTTGTTAATGTCCGGTTGTAGATAACTTGAACCTTAATTAAAAATGAATCAACTGAGTGTGTTGCCGTGATGGCCTCTTCTCGGCGGAGTCCGAGAAGTGGACACGATGTTGGAGTAATGCTTGTGCAGGTTGTTCCTCTAGTTTTTCACGCTCGCGCTTTGCCTCCTCTTCTGGCCCTCTTTTGCGAATAAGATAGCCACCATATATGCTAGTCGCTTGCTGCAGCTCCACATATATTTGTCTTACCCTTCCTATAAGCTTAAATAGTCTTAATCGCGAGGGTGCGAGATTGCTGAGTCCCTGTGGCTCACAGATACTATAACTCCAGATGCAGGTCCAGGTGATTCCGCTCCAGGTGACGAGTACGAGCTCAAGTGGGAGTTCGACGAAGACTCTCAGCGTTACTACGTGTCTTTTCCTGATGATCAGTAGTGGTGCCTAGTTGGGGTTTGATTCGGGGCCGTGTCGCATGTTGGGTTCTCTTTTATTTTGGCACCGTAGTCGGGCCATGAGTGTTTTGGATGATGTAATGTTATTTATGTTCTTGATTGACGTGGCGAGTGTAAGCCAACTATGTTATCTCCCCTTTATTATTCACATTACATGGGATGTTGTGAAGATTGCCTAACTTGCGACATATGCCTTCAATGCGATTATGTCTCTAAGTCGTGCCTCGACACGTGGGAGCTATAGTCGCATCGAGGGTGTTACAATGGGGCGTCATCCGACGAGATGATGACGCTGCAAAAGCGCATCAAGAGCATGGTGGACAAGAACACCAACCTTGCCAGCGTGATCCAGGTGATGCTGTTTTGCCGGATTCTCCCATTCCAACGCCGGAATCTCCATATGTGGGAGTTTGATCCATCAAGTCCCCGGACCTTGTAGCGGTTCTTCAGCACGAAGCACGAAGATATATGGAAGCTGCTTTTTAAAACCCAGAAGATGTGGCAGCCGACGACCGAAGACCTCATCCACGACTGCGCTCATCCAGCTACTCCAGTGAGTTTTTCAGATTTCTAATCATATCCTTGATTTGTAGATCCAAGGAGTAAGTTTAATCCTTCCCCTTGTCCCCCAGGGCTGGATGAAGAAGGCAGAGCGGATCAAGTGTCTGGCTCCCCTGCCCGAAGACCCATCCATTCCTCTTCTGACGAAGATGCTAGTTCTGGCACCATACCAGGCGCCGGAAAAGAAGGGCGAGAAGAAGGGCAAGGAGGTCCGAAGTGGCCTTCGCTGCAAAGGTCCCTCGGACATATTGTCCGAAGATACCGAAAGTCTCTCCTCCCATGATGAAGATAAGGAGGAAGTGGAGGAGAACAATTCTCCATCTAAGGGGGAAAGAAGAAAAGGGAGGCGTCCAAGAAGTGGAAACTCTCCCTTTTAGATGGCTTGGAATCAGACGCCGAAGCCGTCCCTGAATGGAACCCTAGGCCGAAGCCTTTGGCCGAATCATATGTGTTTTAAGGATAATGTATATATCCGGCTTTATGCCACGCGATCCTAACACACAGAATCATGTATTGTAGTCCGGCCCGCGATCTCCCCCAACGATCATCGTCCTCTGGGAATTCGCTGGGTTCCGACATGATGGCGAGCGAGTCGCCTCCACCGGCCTCCCCACCCACTGCTACGGACAACACCAAAGTGTTGTCCCGAAGGGCCCATCCAGGCCATGGATAGGTGCAGGAAGCCGTCAAGGTGGCGTTAGAGGGCAATACCTCTGCAGCCGAGAACATGGGGGAGCTGACCCCCATGGAGACTGGCAGCGGGGGCCATGCCCAATTCGGCCCCCAACCAAATATCATTCCGGAGGCCACTACGGCTCCGGAGTCAGGAGAGCAGCCTCCTTCGAAAGAAGGGGGTGCATCGACCCCACCGGCGACCTCTGTCAATCCGGAGGTGTCGGACACTCTGATGGAAGCGCTTCAGAGCACCTCCATCATTGAGGAACATCGTACCCTTATGGGTGCGGTGGTTGAAAAGGTTCGGTCCGCTAAGAGCGGATTGAACGAGGCCTACACTAGCCTTCTAATAGACTTTGAGGTATGTGATGTAATATTTTCTAACTATAAAAAGAATGTCTATGCATAGTCAGCAGCCCCTGAGACTCTGTTCGGCGTTCGCTAAGAAAGGCCCAACAGAGGATCGAATATTTCACAGGAGATTTATCATACATGTCTATTTGAACAAACAGGCTTCGATGTTAGCGGCAACCGCCCATGCCGATGAAGTGTACAAAGTAAAGCGGCAGCTAAAGTGGGCCGATGAAGAGCTTATCTGCACCAACAAACGGTCGGAGGAGAAGCAAGGTATGCAATAACTATTTTCATCTAACATGATATTTACTTTTTGTTGTGTTATCTTGCTGAGTTTTATAATCATTCTCATAGCTGACATGTCCGAGGTCGAGACCCTCAAGAACACGCTAGCTGACGCCAAGGAGTTGGAGGAGGAACGAGCCGCCCACCGAAAGCATGAGTCACGAGTGGAGGAAGTCCAGCAAGAGCTCAAGGATGCCATAAGAAAATGTGAGTCTGTAGAGCGCAAGCTTTCGACTCGAGATTCCGAACTTGCAGAGGCCCTCCAAAGCGTGAAGGCAGCCCGGGTTGAAGCCCATGGCGCCTGTCGGGAGATCCAAGAAGCAAAACAGATCGCAGCGGGTAAGGCCTTTAACATGCAAAGCAAACTTGTAAGGAGGAGGTACATATTACTGACCCGCGTTTGGAGTTCTCCAAGGGCGTTTGTGGATCTACCCCAGAGTATTGCCGATGCTGCGGAGTTCTTCCGAGCCAAACAGGGGAGTTTGCTACCTCTTGAGCACTGCGCTGGATTTCCTTGAAGAGGAAATGATGATGCATCAAAGTAGCGTAAGTATTTCCCTCAGTTTTTGAGAACCAAGGCATCAATCCAGTAGGAGGCTACACGCGAGTCCCTCGTACCTGCACAAAACAAATAACTCCTTGCAACCAACGTGATAAGGGGTTGTCAATCCCTTCACGGTCACTTACGAGAGTGAGATCTGCTAGATATGATAAGATAATATTTTTGGTATTTTTGTGATAAAGATGCAAAGTAAAATAAAAGCAAAGTAAAAAGCAAAGGAAATAACTAAGTATTGGAAGATTAATATGATGAAGATAGACCCGGGGGCCATAGGTTTCACTAGTGGCTTCTCTCAAAAGCATAAGTATTTTACGGTGGGTGAACGAATTACTGTTGAGCAATTGACAGAATTGAGCATAGTTATGAGAATATCTAGGTATGATCATGTATATAGGCATCACGTCCGAGACAAGTAGACCGACTCCTGCCTGCATCTACTACAATTACTTGAATTATCGACCGCTATCTAGCATGCATCTAGAGTATTAAGTTCATGAAAATAGAGTAACGCGTTAAGCAAGATGACATGATGTAGAGGGATAAATTCATGCAATATGATAAAAACCCATCTTGTTATCCTCGATGGCAACAATACAATATGTGCCTTGCTGCCCCTACTGTCACTGGGAAAGGACACCACAAGATTGAACCCAAAGCTAAGCACTTCTCCCATTGCAAGAAAGATCAATCTAGTAGGCCAAACCAACCTGATAATTCGAAGAGACTTGCAAAGATAACCAATCATACATAAAAGAATTCAGAGAAGATTCAAATATTGTTCATAGATAATCTTGATCATAAACCCACAATTCATTGGTCTCAACAAACACAATGCAAAAAGAAGATTACATCGAATAGATCTCCACAAGAGAGGGGGAGAACATTGTATTGAGATCCAAAAAGAGAGAAGAAGCCATCTAGCTAATAACTATGGACCTGAAGGTCTGAGGTAAACTACTCACACTTCATCAGAGAGGCTATGGTGTTCATGTATAAGCCCTCGGTGATGGATGCCCCCTCCGGCGGAGCTTCGGAACAGGCCCCAAGATGGGATCTCGTGGATACAGAAGATTGCGGTGGTGGAATTAGGTTTTTGGCTCCGTCTCTGATCGTTTGTGGGTACGTAGGTATATATAGGAGGAAGGAGTACATCGGTGGAGCAACAGGGGGCCCACGAGGGTGGAGGGCGCGCCTGGGGAGGGGGTAGGCGCGCCCCCTACCTCGTGGCTTCCTCCTTTATTTCTTGATGTAGGGTCCAAGTCTCCTGGATCATGTTCATTCCTAAAATCACGTTCCCCAAGGTTTCATTCCGTTTGGACTACGTTTGATATTCATTTTCTGCGAAACTCTGAAATAGGCAAAAAAATAGCAATTCTGGGCTGGGCCTCCGGTTAATAGGTTAGTCCCAAAAATAATATAAAAGTGGATAATAAAGCCCAATAATGTCCAAAAAGTAGATAATATAGCATCGAGCAATCAAAAATTATAGATACGTTGGAGACGTATCAAGCATCCCCAAGCTTAATTCCTGCTCGTCCTCGAGTAGGTAAATGATAAAAAAGATAATTTTGATGCAGAGTGCTACTTGGCATAATTTTAATGTAATTCTTCTTAATTGTGGTATGAATATTCAGATCCGAAAGATACAAGATAAAAGTTCATATTGACATAAAAATAATAATACTTCAAGCATACTAACTAAGCAATTATGTCTTCTCAAAATAACATGGCCAAAGAAAGTTCATCTCTACAAAATCATATAGTTTAGTCATGCTCAATTTTCGTCACACAAGTATGCTCTCATCATGCACAACCCCGATGACAAGCCAAGCAATTGTTTCATACTTTAGTAATCTCAAACCTATAAACTTTCACGCAATATATGAGCGCGAGCCATGGACATAGCACTATGGATGGAATAGAATATGATGATGGAGGTTAGGTGGAGAAGACAAAAAAGGAGAAAGTCTCACATCAACGAGGCTAATCAATGGGCTATGGAGATGCCCATCGATTGATGTTAATGCAAGGAGTAGGGATTGCCATGCAATGGATGCACTAGTGCTATAAATGTATGAAAGCTCAACAAAAGAAACTAAGTGGGTGTGCATCCAACTTGCTTGCTCACGAAGACCTAGGGCACTTGAGGAGGCCCATTGTTGGAATATACAAGCCAAGTTCTATAATCAAAAATTCCCACTAGTATATGAAAGTGACAAAACAAAAGACTCTCTATCATGAAGATTATGGTGCTACTTTGAAGCACAAGTGTGGCAAAGGATAGTAGCATTGTCCCTTCTCTCTTTCTCTCTCTTTTTTTGGGCCTTCTCTTCTTTTTTATGGCCTTTCTCGCCTCCCTTTTTTTAATTCCTCACTAGGAACAATGCTCTAGAAAATGATGATCATCACACTTCTATTTATTTACAACTCAATGATTACAACTCGATGCTAGAACAAAAGATGACTCTATATGAATGCCTCTGGCGGTGTACCGGGATATGCAATGAACCAAGAGTGACATGTATGAAAGAATTATGAACAATGGCTTTGCCACGAATACTATGTCAACTACATGATCATGCTAAGCAATATGACAATGATGAATGTGTCATGATAAATGGAATGGTGGAAAGTTGCATGGCAATATATCTCAGAATGGCTATGGAAATGCCATAATAGTTAGGTATGGTGGCTGTTTTGAGGAAGATATAAGGAGGTTTATGTGTGAACGAGCGTATCATATCATGGGGTTTGGATTCACCGGCGAAGTTTGCACCAACTCTCAATGTGAGAAAGGGCAATGCACGGTACCGAAGAGGCTAGCAATGATGGAAGGGTGAGAGTGCGTATAATCCATGGACTCAACATTAGTCATAAAGAACTCACATACTTATTGCAAAAATCTACAAGACATCAAAAACCAAGCACTACGCGCATGCTCCTAGGGGATAGATTGGTAGGAAAAGACCATCGCTCGTCCCCGACCGCCACTCATAAGGAGGACAATCAAAGTACACCTCATGTTTCAAATTTGTTACATAACGTTTACCATACGTGCATGCTACGGGACTTGCAAACTTCAACACAAGCATTTCTCAAATTCACAACTAATCAACTAGCACGACTTTGATATTATTACCTCCATATCTCAAAACAATCATCAAGCATCAAACTTCTCTTAGTATTCAAAACAGTCATAATATTTTTTTTACTAATCTTGAATACCAAGCATATTAGGATTATTTAAGAAAATTACCATGTTATTTAAGACTCTCAAAATAATCTAAGTGATGCATCAGAGATCAATAGTTTCTATAAAACAAATCCACCACCGTGCTCTAAAAGATATAAGTGAAGTACCAGAGCAAAACTATATAACTCAAAAGATATAAGTGAAGCACATAGAGTATTCTAACAAATTCCAAATCATGTATGGATCTCTCAACAGGTGTGTACAGCAAGGATTATTGTGGTAAACTAAAAAGCAAAGACTCAAATCATACAAGACGCTCCAAGCAAAATACGTATCATGTGGTGAATAAAAATATAGCTCCAAGTAAAGTTACCGATGGAAGTAGCATCCCCAAGCTTTGGCTTTTAGGTGTCCTTAGATTATCTTGGGGGTGACATGGGCATCCCCAAGCTTAGGCTCTTTCCACTCCTTGTTCCATAATCCATCAAATCTTTACCCAAAACTTGAAAACTTCACAACACAAAACTTAAAGTAGAAAATCTCGTGAGCTCTTTTAGCGAAAGAAAACAAAAGACCGCTTCAAGGTACTGTAATGAATTCATTATTTATTTATATTGGTGTTAAAACTACTGTAATCCAACTTCTTTATGGTTTATAAACTATTTTACTAGCCATAGATTCATCAAAATAAGCAAACAACACACGGAAAACAGAATCTGTCAAAAACAGAACAGTCTGTAGTAATCTGTAACTAGCGCAAGATCTGGAACCCCAAAAATTCTAAAATAAATTTACGGACGTGAAGAATTTATCTTTTAATCATCTTAAAAAAGAATTAACTAAATAGCATTTTCCAAATAAAAATGGAAGCAGTTCTCATGAACGCTAAAGTTTCTGTTTTTTACAGCAAGATAACAAGACTTTCCCCAAGTCTTCCCAACGGTTCTACTTGGCACAAACACTAATTAAACACAAAAAACACAACCAAAACAGAGGCTAGGTAAATTATTTATTACTAAACAGGAGCAAAAAGCAAGGAATAAAAATAAAATTGGGTTGCCTCCCAACAAGCACTATCGTTTAACGCCCCTAGCTAGGCATAAAAAGCAAGGATAGATCTAGGTATTGCCATCTTTGGTAGGCAATCCATAAGTGGCTCTCATAATAGATTCATAAGGTAATTTAATTTTCTTTCTAGAAAAGTGTTCCATGCCTTTCCTTAACGGAAATTGGAATCTAATATTTCCTTCCTTCATATCAATAAGTGCACCAATCGTTCTAAGGAAAGGTCTACCAAGGATAATAGGACATGAACGATTGCAATCTATGTCAAGAACAATAAAATCTATGGGCACATAATTCCTATTTGCAACAATAAGAACATCATTGATTCTTCCCATTGGTTTCTTAATAGTGGAATCCGCAAGGTGCAAGTTTAAAGAGCAATCATCAAAATCACGGAAACCGAACAAATCACACAAAGTCTTTGGAATCGTGGAAACACTAGCACCCAAATCAATCGGAGTGCTAATAAAATAATTGTTGTTGGTATTGGTAAAGTCCCACAATTTAGTGTTATCTTGAGCCATCGTGACAAGCAAGCAATCCAACACACAAGCAAACAAAAAGCAAGCGGGCAAAAAGAGGCAAATAGAGAAAGAGAGGGAGGATAGAGAGAGAGAGAGAGAGAGAGAGAGAGAGAGAGAGAGAGAGAGAGAGAGAGAGAGAGAGAGAGAGAGAGAGGGAGAATAAAACGGCAAGGGTGAAGTGGGGGAGAGGAAAACGAGAGGAAAATGGCAAGTAATGTAATGCGGGAGATAAGGGTTGTGATGGGTACTTGGTATGTTGACTTTTGCGTAGACTCCCCGGCAATGGCGCCAGAAATCTTCTTGCTACCTCTTGAGCACTGTGTTGGATTTCCTTGAAGAGGAAAGGATGATGCAGCAAAGTAGCGGAAGTATTTCCCTCAGTTTTTGAGAAACAAGGTATCAATCTAGTAGGAGGCTACGCACGAGTCCCTCGTACCTGCACAAAACAAATAACTCCTCGCAACCAACGCGGTAAGGGGTTGTCAATCCCTTCACGGTCACTTACGAGAGTGAGATCTGATAGATATGATAAGGTTATATTTTTGGTATTTTTGTGATAAATATGCAAAGTAAAATAAAAGCAAAGTAAAAAGCAAAGGAAATAACTAAGTATTGGAAGATTAATATGATGAAGATAGACCCGGGAGCCATAGGTTTCACTAGTGGCTTCTCTTAAGAGCATAAGTATTTTACGGTGGGTGAACGAATTACTGTTGAGCAATTGACAGAATTGAGCATACTTATGAGAATATCTAGGTATGATCATGTATATAGGCATCACGTACGAGACAAGTAGACCGACTCCTGCCTGCATCTACTACTATTACTCGACTCATCGACCGCTATCCAGCATGCATCTAGAGTATTAAGTTCATGAAAACAGAGTAACACCTTAAGCAAGATGACATGATGTAGAGGGATGAATTCATGCAATATGATAAAAAAAACCATCTTGTTATCCCCGATGGCAACAATACAATACATGCCTTGCTGCCCCTACTGTCACTGGGAAAGGACACCGCAAGATTGAACCCAAAGCTAAGGACTTCTCCCATTGCAAGAAAGATCAATCTAGTAGGCCAAACCAAACTGATAATTCGAAGAGACTGGCAAAGATAACCAATGATACAACAACAACAACAACAAAACAACAACAAAGCCTTTAGTCCCAAGCAAGTTGGGGTAGGCTAGAGGTGAAACCCATAAGATCTCGCAACCAACTCATGGCTCTGGCACATGGATAGTAAGCTTCCACGCACCCCTGTCCATAGCTAGCTCTTTGTCGATACTCCAATCCTTCAGGTCTCTCTTAACGGACTCCTCCCATGTCAAAATCGGTTGACCCCGCCCTCTCTTGACATTCTCCGCACGCTTTAGCCGTCCGCTATGCACTGGAGCTTCTGGAGGCCTGCGCTGAATATGCCCAAACCATCTCAAACAATGTTGGACAAGCTTCTCCTCAATTGGTGCTACCCCAACTCTATCTCGTATATCATCATTCCGGACTCGATCCTTCCTCGTGTGGCCACACATCCATCTCAACATACGCATCTCCGCCACACCTAACTGTTGAACATGTCGCCTTTTAGTCGGCCAACACTCCGCGCCATACAACATTGCGGGTCGAACCGCCGTCCTGTAGAACTTGCCTTTTAGCTTTTGTGGCACTCTCTTGTCACAGAGAATGCCAGAAGCTTGGCGCCACTTCATCCATCCGGCTTTGATTCGATGGTTCACATCTTCATCAATACCCCCATCCTCCTGCAACATTGACCCCAAATACCGAAAGGTGTCCTTCCGAGGTACCACCTGGCCATCAAGGCTAACCTCCTCCTCCTCACAGCTAGTAGTACTGAAACTGCACATCATGTACTCGGTTTTAGTTCTACTAAGCCTAAACCCTTTCAATTCCAAGGTTTGTCTCCATGACTCTAACTTCCTATTTACCCCCGTCCGACTATCGTCAACTAGCACCACATCATCCGCAAAGAGCATACACCATGGGATATCTCCTTGTATACCCCTTGTGACCTCATCCATCACCAATGCAAAAAGATAAGGGCTCAAAGCTGACCCCTGATGCAGTCCTATCTTAATCGGGAAGTCATCGGTGTCGACATCACTTGTTCGAACACTTGTCACAACATTATTGTACATGTCCTTGATGAGGGTAATGTACTTTGCTGGGACTTTGTGTTTCTCCAAGGCCCACCACATGACATTCCGCGGTATCTTATCATAGGCCTTCTCCAAGTCAATGAACACCATATGCAAGTCCTTCTTATGCTCCCTATATCTCTCCATAAGTTGTCGTACCAAGAAAGTGGCTTCCATGGTCGACCTCCCAGGCATGAAACCAAACTGATTTTTGGTCACGCTTGTCATTCTTCTTAAGCGGTGCTCAATGACTCTCTCCCATAGCTTCATTGTATGGCTCATCAGCTTAATTCCACGATAATTAGTACAACTCTGAACATCTCCCTTGTTCTTGAAGATTGGTACTAATATACTCCGTCTCCATTCTTCTGGCATCTTGTTTGCCCGAAAAATGAGGTTGAAAAGCTTGGTTAGCCATACTATCGCTATGTCCCCGAGACCTTTCCACACCTCAATGGGGATACAATCAGGGCCCATCGTCTTGCCTCCTTTCATCCTTTTTAAAGCCTCCTTCACCTCAGACTCCTGGATGCGCCGCACAAAACGCATGCTGGTCTCATCAAAGGAGTCATTCAGTTCAATGGTAGAACTCTCATTCTCCCCATTGAACAGCTTGTCGAAGTACTCCCGCCATCTATGCTTAATCTCTTCATCCTTCACCAAGGGTTGGCCTGCTCCGTCCTTGATGCATTTGACTTGGCCAATATCCCTCGTCTTCCTCTCCCGGATCTTAGCCATCTTATAGATGTCCCTTTCACCTTCCTTCGTGCCTAACCGTTGGTAGAGGTCCTCATATGCCCGACCCCTTGCTTCACCAACAGCTCGCTTTGCGGCCTTCTTCGCCATCTTGTACTTCTCTATGTTGTCTGCACTCCTATCCAGGTATAGGCGTCTGAAGCAATCTTTCTTCTATTTAAGCGCCTTCTGGACATCATCATTCCACCACCAGGTATCCTTATCTTCGCTTCTCCTTCCCCTGGACACTCCAAACTCCTCCGAGGCCACCTTACGAATGCAAGTCGCCATCTTCATCCACACATTGTCCGCATCCCCTCCTTCCTCCCAAGGGCCCTCCTTAAATACCCTCTCCTTGAACACCTGAGCTACCTCCCCCTTGAGCTTCCACCACTTCGTTCTAGCGACCTTGGCACGCTTATCCCGCTAGACACGAATCCGAAAGCGGAAGTCAGCAACCACCAGCTTATGCTGGGGTACAACACTCTCCCCAGGTATCACCTTACAGTCTAGGCACGCACGCCTATCTTCTCTTCTCGAGAGGATGAAATCAATCTGGCTAGAGTGTTGGCCACTACTAAAAGTCACCAGATGTGATTCTCTTGATCATAAACCCACAATTCATCGGTCTCAACAAACACACCGCATAAAGAAGATTACATCGAATAGATCTCCACAAGAGAGGGGGAGAATATTGTATTGAGATCCAAAAAGAGAGAAGAAGCTATCTAGCTAATAACTATGGACCCGAAGGTCTGAGGTAAACTACTCACACTTCATAGGAGAGGCTATGGTGTTGATGTAGAAGCCCTCTGTGATGGATGCCCCCTCCGGCGGAGCTCCGGAACAGGCCCCAAGATGGGATCTCATGGATACAGAAGGTTGCAGCGGTGGAATTAGGTTTTTGGCTCTGTCTCTTGTCGTTTGGGGGTACGTAGGTATATATAGGAGGAAGGAGTATGTTGGTGGA